>NC_092869.1:46009553-46016761 GCF_032062135.1 Pyxicephalus adspersus | reverse complement strand
GTGAAATTGGCCTATTTTTTTATCAAAGTTAATCAGATCTAATCATTTCTTTTTGCGATGATATACACAGTGTTGAAAGTCATTTGTTCACTTTAATTTTCTTTTAAACCAATAAATGTACAGATCATCATAGAAATGCATTAAATATTTGTATTATAATGACGATCCATCAATACAACTTTAATTGGTTTCTTGTTTCGTTGCAGACTATTGGCCCTCTTCACATTCACTTTCTGCTTCTCAGACCCCGTCCATGCCCAGGTAAGTACTGAGCACTTTATATCCTTCAGGAAACAATTTGTCCCCCCAATGAATAGATACAAAATCGTTCTTTGCTCCCAGCTGGTAATGTGGTGAATAGGATAATATCCGGGTATTACCTCTCCTCTCGTCTAGCTGCACTGAAATGTTTTTTTGGACAGTTGAGCTCCAGTATTATATAAAGAATAGTTTACAGCTGAGCCGTGACACATCAGTAAAATATTAATGGGGCTGAGTTACCTATAAAGAGGAAAGTACAGCTCCAAACTTTCTCCTCTTGCTGCTCATAGACACAAGACCAGTTCCTTAGTCACACAATTTTGGTTAAATAGAGGAGCAGCCAGCTGGAACTCTGATGGTCTACAGAACAGATCACAGAGCACCTGGTCTAGGTATGCAGCACTGAAGAGGAAATGAGGCAGCATGTTCTCCAGTGATTGGCTCTATTATGTAGTATCAAAAACTGCAATAGGTGCAGACTGCTCCGAAATTGAAAAGTCTTCAGCCCTTATTGCAGTGATTGGAAAGTAGATGTAAATTTTTATCAAATGGCATTTAGTTTGATGAACGCTGTGCACTAATCTCGCAATACTATGAGTGTACGTCTTGTCTACTCGCATTCCATTTCTCAGTGCAAGTTTCCCATGGAGGCAGCAAGCTGGTCCACTCTGCAATGAATACTCAAAAAGCAGCTTGGGGAGCCCATTTGATTGGGTGCCCAATGCAAGAGCACAATTAGGGGACAGGCAGAGTGTTGTCACCTAACAGGAAGAAAGTGAACTTACTGCTGATTTTTGAAACTCTGGTTTTAAAAGATTAAAATTGACTTTTGTAAATGAACATTTGATCGTTCAGATCATTGTTTGCAGGCCGCTTGTAGTTTTCCACCCTTTGCTAGACTTACACAGGGGAAGAAGTCACTGCTGGAGTTCTGCTCTGATTTGTATTGCAAAATGCACATTTTGGTTTGTGATTATCTGAGCAATGAGTATCCGATGTCAAATCCCAAACCGCCGCAAGCTGCGGCCAAGGAGCACAGCTGGCCGAGCAGAGATTCTGTTGGTCGACTAACTGGCTGTTCTGGGAAGAACTTTCTGACACTGGAATGCTGCAGACAGGGACTTCAGTTTTCTGAAAGAGATTATTTGCTTTTATTTATTACTCACTGATATGGTGCCAACATTGTCCATAGCACTGGTGCAGTAACTATATGATGCAAAATGATAACTTATGCAAAATATGTGCAATAATAGAAATAGGGACCAAAAGGGCTCCAATCCAAGCCAGAATATTGGGATAGAAGAGGTGAGGGAGACTTGGCAGAATATGTGATGAGAGGCGTCAGGGAACCCAGATGTGGAAGATGCTGTTATGTGTCTATATCACATTTATTGTGCAAACCATCTGGCATTGACATGTGGCCTGATAATAGAATTCTAAGGTGTCCTATAATATTTCTACATTTCATATAGATGTGAAATCTCCAAATATTTACCTGCAGCTGTTGATATAAAAGTACAGTAGGGGCGAATTATCAGAACCCCAGTCAATTCCGTATTGCTATACATTTCAAACAACAACCATAGGACAACCATAGGCTTTTACAGGACTTTAAATGTACTCTAGGATACCGACAAATTAATAAAATCACATAGTATTGTCTGTCAAACACTCTATCATTCTCAACGCGTTTCACAGAACTGGTCTGCTTCATCAGGAGTATTACCATAGAGAAGCACATAAAGTAGTTTATCTAGAAGAAAGACATATAAATATATTTTTTGAACTCACAAAAACAAATGGCTTACCAATGGCTTGGGAGAGAATACTATTTGGATTAACAACTGTATTGTAGTAGTGCTATGTTTAGCGACAAATGGAGCTCTTTTTGCTCTTTTTATGTGTTTATATTTTTGTTTTTATTTTTAATCTGAACAAAAGATTTAATATGTGACAATAATGTGATTTTAATAATTTGTTGGTATCCCGGGGTACCTTTAATATCCTGCTGTTTACCTAATCTCTGTATCTACTTATAGGGACTATGCTGGTTGTTTGAAATGTTTCAAGTTTTTGGATGTGGTACTTGCATTTGTTTAATAATTCGTAGGAATAGGGGTCTATCCAAATATTCCAATCTGTATTGCTATAGGTACCCATCAGAGTAGATTCACACACTTATTTTTTCCTGGGGACCATTCCCCTCACTTTGTATATAATGGTTCTGTCTGCGGTTTTGGACAGAAGGTGAAGGAAAATCTTCCAATGGTACAAAGGCTGAACAGCGCTACAATTACTATGCAGATCATGGAGTGGAAATGTTGTCATTTGGAGCTCTATTTGAGGGTTGAATGTGAAAGCTGAGGTCTGGATCTCCAAAGATCTTCCACAGCCTTTGCACAGCGCTCCAATCAACAATGCTGAATGTAGAAAAGAAGTATTGCAGTATTGATTGGTGCACTGTGCAGACAACGTGTTAGAGCAGCGGCCCCCCCGGACTCCATAGCAAAGGGCACATTGATGTAATTCTAAAAATATATTACAAAATAAAAGTATTTGTTTTCTTTATGCAGCCTGACCACATGACAAATGACCACGTGTCTACTTAATCTGCCACAATAAAGGTATCTTTGGAGGAGTATAAAGCAGTTCACCATTGATTCCTTTAGATGATAAATTCGGTAAGCAGGGCCAGACATAGGAGGTGAACACAACTGGGGAGAGAGCTGAGTGCAGTGATTGTGCAAAGCCTCTGTACAGGTGAAGGTGGTTGATGCATAAGAAAGACAACCTGAATACCACAGATTTTGGTAATGGATTAGAAATCCAAGGACCTCAATAGGGACCTTTGAAGTCCTTTGTTTGCATAAATTTTCTAACAGTAGTGGATTTTGCAGACACAGGTGTACTGTGAGCAAGGTTAGTTCGGTGTGCTTGTAGAATTGTCTGAGTGTTAAAGCGGAGGTCCTGCCCTTACTCTTGCAGCATATCTGCTCTCTTTTTCTGTTTAAGCATGTCTGAAGTATTTACCCGTCTCTTGTAGCGCGTCTGCTCTGCCCTCTTTGACTGTCTCTTGATATTCGCCCTAAAACTTATCCCTTTAACATTTATTTTAAGGAAAAAAAAAGACAGAAGATTCTTTTTAGATAAAGGAGGCGCCTGACGTTTTAAGTACTGAGATATTCATTGGAAGTATTATTTCACCACATAAGAATGTTACCAAACATGATATAAAAGCCAAGATTTCCCCCATATTTTATATTCTGTGCATGATTTTGCTTTAGTTGATAAATTGGTTTTATTGTTTTTATAGGAACAATGCGCCAATGGCTTCCAGCTAGACAGGGCGACCGGGGAATGTTTAGGTAAGACTGTTAATATTCTATTGTTGTTCTTAAATTTAGGAACAGCCATATATTAAAGAAGACCTGTCGGTGCAATGATGTGTCCGTGTTACCCAAAATTACTTTCAGTAAAAACAAAAAATGCCATATTCAAGCTTCCAATCTAAATCTCATGATCTCTGGCCACAAAGTGCATTTGTAGGAATTTCATGTTATTAGAGGCAGAAGCCTAGGGTGGAATAACTAAGATATACCCATCACTGCACAGCCCATATTGCCAACTAATGAGAAATGTTTGAGAATTAGCACTTGCATTTCAGCTTAGTGAAATGAGATTCTGGCCTGGTAGATCTGCAGTGACAAAGTGAGGGTGATGAAGGTAACAGATCTCCACCGGCAGATAAATTATCACTTTAGGTGGAATACCCCTTTTCATCTGATTGGATGGCATGCATTTGGTTCTTTCCTTTTCACCTTATTACTTGTGTATTGGTTTTGGTTTTTACCATACTAATACAGTGAGGGAAAGAAGTATTTGATCCCCTGCTGATTTTGTACGTTTGCCCTCTGACAAAGAAATGACCGGTCTATATTTGTAATGGGAGGTTTATTGTAGCTGTAAGAGACAGAATAACAACAAATTAACCCTCAAAAACCCAGTGCTCAAAAATCAGAGCTTGCTGTGCATTGTAATAAGTAAAATAAATATTTGATCCCCGATCAACCAGCAAGATTTCAGGCTCCCAGGTGTCTTCCGTGTATGCAGGTAAGGAGCTGAGATTAGGAGCACCCTCTGTAAGGGATCCAAGCTTGTTACAGTACCTGTATATAAGACACCTGTCCACAGAAGCAATCAATCAGGATCCAGATCAGCCACCATGGCCAAGACCAAAGAGATGTCTAGGGATGTCAGGGACAAGATTGTAGACCTACACAAGGCTGGACTGGGCTACAAGACTATCACCAAGCAGCTTGGTGAGAAGGTGACAACAGTTGGCGCGTAAATTCGCAAATGGATGAAACACAAAATAACTGTCAATCTCCCTCGGTCTGGGGCTCCATGCAAGATCTCCCCTCGTGGAGTTGCAATGATCATGAGAACGGTGATGAAGCAGCCCAGAACTACACGGGGGGAACTTGTTAATGATCTCAGGGCAGCTGGGACCATAGTCACCAAGAAAACAATTGGTAACACACTGCGCCGTGAACCCCTGAAATCTTGCAGAGCCCACAAGGTCCCCCTGCTCAGGACAGCACATGTACGGGCCCGTCTGCAGTTTGCCAATGAACATCTGAATGATCCAGAGGAGAACTGGGTGAAAGTGTTGTGGTCAGATGAGACCAAAATTGAGCTCTTTGGCATCAACTCAACTCGCCGTGCTTGGAGGTGAATGCTGCCTATGACCCCAATAACTCCATCCCCACCGTCAAACATAGAGGGGGACACATTATGCTTTGAGGGTGTTTTTCTGCTATGGGGACCGGACACCTTCACCACATCGAAGGGACAATGGACCAGACCATGTACCATCAAATCTTGGGTGAGCACTTCCTACCCTCAGCCAGGGCATTGAACATGGGTCGTGGATGGGTATTCCAGCATGACAATGACCCAAAACACACGACCAAGGCAACAAAGGAGTGGCTCAAGAAGAAGCACATGAAGGTCCTGGAGGGGCCTAGCAAATCTCCAGACTGATTGATAGGATCAAATACTTATTTCACTCATTACAATGCACAGTAAGCTCCGACATTTGAGCACTGGGATTTTGAGGGTTAATTTGTTGTTATTCTGTCTCACAGCTACAATAAACCTCCCATTACAATTATAGACCGGTCATTTCTTTGTCAGAGGGCAAACGTACAAAATCAGCAGGGGATCAAATACTACTTTCCCTCACTGTATTGGTATGGTAAAAACCAAAACCATTACACAAGTAATAAAGTGAAAGGGAAAGAGCCAAATGCATGCCATCCAATCAGATGAAAAGGGGTATTCCACCCAAAGTGATAATTTATCTGCCGGTGGAGATCTGTTACCTTCATCACTATACTGGCTTCCATTATCACTTTGCAGAGAGTGCAGAAATCTCATTGTTGAAGTACCAGAAAGACAAAACAAAAGACAAAAAATAAGTTTGCAGTTTCACTGTTATATTTCACTTTCCTCTTGACACTTATTTATAGGTTTTGGCAGGTTGACCTTTCTTTTTTTTCTTCGGGTAAAATCTGGTTGGTGGCCACAGGTTGTGGTTGAATCTCCTCATTGCTCCATGCCAATACCTGATGATTGTGCAAAGGGAAAACAATGGCTTTTGTGCGTTTGAATAGAGTTGTTAAACTGTATCCAAACTGAATTGATTGCAATATTCTGAAACGTGACACTCCCTGAGTTTCAGCCGGGTTCCCAGGCGGATTTCTAGCTGCCAGAACTCTCTTGTGTGAATGTTTCACTTCATTGTTCTGTGATATCAGGACAATACATGGCTGTGTTTTTCCTTTCTGCTATTTCTAGAAATCATAAGCAATTTATATCAGAGATTTCTTCTAGAACTCAACATGAAGGCAGAACATACAACATAGTACCCAGGTACACATTCCCTAACCAAACCAGAGGTATTACCATGTCTGCCCCATGGTGGCATGAGCAAATGCCTAGTACTACTTCAGTGGGTGAAATATTTCAGGTTTGGCCCAGGCTTTACCACTCCTGTCCTGTACCCCAGGTGTAATTCTCGGTATCTGTTCTTGTTCTGTGTGTATGGACTCTGCACAGTACCACTTCTCTTGTCTTGTACCCCAGGTGTAATTCTCAGTATCTGTTCTCTGTATGTATGGTCTCAGCACAGTACTTCTTCTCTTGTCCTGTACTCCGGGTGTAATTCTCAGTATCTGTTCTTATTCTGTATTATGAAATCTACATGGTACTACTTCCCTTGTCCTGTACCCTGGGTGTAATTCTCAGTATCTGTTCCTATTCTGTGTGTAGGACTCTGCACAGTACCACTTTTCTTGTCCTGTACCCCGGGTGTAATTCTCAGTATTTGTTCTTATTCTGTATGTATGGACTCTACATGGTACTACTTCCCTTGTCCTGTACCCGGTTGTAATTCTCAGTATCTGTTGTTATACTGTATGTATGGATTCTGCACAGTACCACTTCTCTTATCCTGTACTCCAGGTGTAATTCTCAGTATATGTTCTTATTCTGTATGTATGGACTCAGCACAGTACTACTTCTCTTGTCCTGTACTCCAGGTGTAATTCTCAGTATCTGTTCCTATTTTGTTTGTATGGACTCTGCACAGTACCACTTCTCTTGCCCTATACCCCAGGGGTAATTCTCAGTATATGATCTTATTCTGTATGGATGAACTTTGCATAGTACCACTTCTCTTGTCCTGTACCTCGGGTGTAATTCTCAGTATCTGTTCTTATTCTGTATGTATGGTCTCTGCACAGCACAACTTCTCTTGTCCTGTGCCCCGGGGTAATTCTCAGTATATGTTCTTATTCTGTATGTATGGTCTCTGCACAGCACCACTTCTCTTGTCCTGTACCCCGGGTGTAATTCTCAGTATCTGTTCTTATTCTGTATGTATG
>NC_092869.1:46007694-46009041 GCF_032062135.1 Pyxicephalus adspersus | reverse complement strand
TAATTCTCAGTATCTGTTCTTATTCTGTATGTATGGACTCTGCACAGTACCACTCCTCTTGTTCTTCATGCTACATTTTTTTAAACCTGCATTCTTTCATTTTTATATACAGATATAGATGAATGTCGGACAATCCCTGATGCTTGCCGCGGAGAAATGGTCTGTGTTAATCAGAATGGAGGATATCTCTGCATCCCCCGGTCAAGCACATACAGAGCACCATACCGCACCCCTTACCTCCCCGCTGCATCCCCGCTGGCTCCTCCAATTTCTTCTCCGAGCTTCCAATCACCAGGCCGGCCTCTCGTATGTCGCTTTGGCTATCAGATGGATGAAAATAGTCAATGTGTCGGTAAGATTTCAATAAAGGAAATAAGTGCACCTGTCACAGACAGCTTACCAGCAGAGAAGTTGCCATTGATGTGTTGTAGGTGGCTGCAGGTAGCTGGGATAAATTTATTGAACTTTATAACTGTGCTGGATTGCATTAGCAGAATACAGATTTATTGTCTAGAATTTCTCTTTATAATAAGAATAGAGCTCTGCAGAAATAGCATACAGAATGCAGTCTGTCTCTATCTAAATCTAGCTTTGCCACAGCAGTGTAGGCTTTTCTGAGGCTGGGGATCAAGTGTACAATGAAAAGAGATGCATTATGATTGATTACAAGGAATCCATAATAAACAATTGACTGCATTGTTTGTGGCAGATTTTCAGTTAATGGTCGACAGCTATGACATGGCTTTCTTTCTTCCTTTCCTTTCTCTTCTCCTTAAGCAATGAGCAGTTTGCACCTCTCAGGTCAGTTAAGGTGACACCAAGGATCTTTTCGGCAAAGTGACAAAAGTGAATCTCGGAAAAATTAGTTACGGTTTTTTATCAATTTTCTGCCTCATGCAAAATTTAAAGGATAGGTAACTGTTGTGGATGTGTCTACAAAAAGCACCTTGAAAATTACTAATTATTTGCAAGAATATAGATCATCAATAAAAGATGGCATTCAAATAGAAACCCCTACTGGTCTGCTGCAACAGTTACCTATCCTGGGGTTCTAACACCATTTTCTCTTCAGCAATAACATGTCAATATATTAAGCAGGAAACTGCTCATCAGTTTGATTTTGTTCCTATAAGGGCATTCACTTCCTGTCCCGGAGACACCATAGAAAGTAAAGGAAATTTCCTTATCTCTCCTAGATGTCACTAAAACTGAAGATTTACCCCACCTGTTGTGACAACACTAAAACTTCAGATTTCCCATCACAAGCAGCAATAGAAAAAAACAGTTAAAATATAACAAAGAGCACCACCCTACTGCTTGCACAGTCCAGAATAGTTTTTTTCCCAT
>NC_092869.1:45999224-46007319 GCF_032062135.1 Pyxicephalus adspersus | reverse complement strand
TTTTTGGCTATCTGTAAGGGAGACATTCTTCCCATTGGCCAGCAATGTAAGAGGAATTCTTCCTACTGACCACCACACTAATGTACTGTCAGCTGTGGATATAATGTAATTCTAGCTGGGGGTTCCCTGAAGACCTGAAAGTTATGTTAAAAAGGTTGAGAACCTCTGGGTTAGACCAATCTTCTTTCTTACTAATAAGACAAAGGAATAGGGGAACTGCTGCCAATGTACTGCCAGCACCCACAGCCATATGCCAAGGCTCCAGCTCTCCCCTCCATCAGTCCCATTTGTGCCATTCCGGAGTCCCATTTGCCTCAATCCCAGGGGGTAAAAATCTAGACATACAGAGACTAATGATCCCCCACCTCCAGGTCTTCCTGGGGTTTCCGGAATGATTTGTTGTATTGCTGGAACCTTGTGTTCCCAGACAGTCCTGTAGCTGGTTATTTTGGCTCTTGGCGGCTCTTTCCTTGTTACTATAATCTACAATGAGCTACGGTACAAATATATGAATTTCAGTTCGTCCTGTCACTATGTAGCTTTTTATATGAAAGTGGAAAATAAGAACTCGTTAAAGCTAATTAACTTGTGTCGGTGTGTCATAAGCGTAAACACTGTCCAAAATTAACAAATTAAAAAAAAAAAAATGTTACATTTAGAAGGTTGTTGAAAAACTTTAGCTAAAACTTTAGTAATTTATGATAAAGAAGTTATTTTGACAGGAGGTGCAGGTCCACCAAGTTGTAACAAGTTGTGGAAGACAAAATTGGAGTCAAACGGGACGGCATAGAAATGTTTAGTCTCTCCTTAGAGGACCTTATATTGATTGCATTGATCCCACTAAGTCATAAATAAAACCAAGGCAACAATAACCTTGAAGTGTAGGAGGAATCTGGTGGAACTTTGCAGAAAACATACCAATGGATTCCAAGTACTGTTCCTGGTGGGAGTCAAACTCTGAACCCCAGAGAATTCAGCTTCTTTGTATACCCAACATTTATCAAGAAGGTAAAATTGTATAAAACATATACAGGTATAGTGAGGAGGCTGCCACAGATAATTGGTGCGGGTTCCAAGGCTATTGACTAGTAAATCATTGACTTGGAATATGTTTTCCATGTGTTTAATCTGGTTCTAAACAGAGATAACATTAAGATGATGGATCAGAGACTTCTATCTTTAGACACAGGTCAATAAAGGTAGCTTTCACATTCTGACAGGTTCACTTTAATACAGTCATGACCCTGCACTGATATTGGTGACAATCATAAAAATAGTAAATATCTCCATATACAAACACAGGTGAGTGTACACCTTTGTAAGACAATTTGTAAAAGAACTTCGCTCATTGGGAGACAATTGCATGACTTTCTGTTGGAGACGGTCATCTGGCACTGGAATAAGGCGTCAGGCCAGAATATTTTTGGAATGTATTGGGATCAGCGAGCCAAAACGTTGGGATCTGATTTACAGTGATTGCCTGGGACATGCATCGCGTTGTTGCTACATGTATTGGCAGGGACGTGGAATAAAGGAATGCAGGCAGTTAGTACGTTTTATATCCTCTCCAATGTGGTGTAATAACTTGTTTATTCCTAAATTAACATTTAACATCTGGGGAAGAGCGGCCATGGCAGGGACACTAATGTGACTCGTGTATTTTAGGTGTAATGTTACTATTGCATTGTACAGTATTGCCATGGCACTGCATAAGATAAGTGCAAGTATAAGGCTCTCTGTATACATCGTGTTAACATGTGTCTTGTCAGATAGCAAAGGAGGAAGCAGTGCTGGAACAGTAAGGTGACTGTGTGACTTGTTAGATAGAGGAGGTAGAAGCAGTGCTGGAATAGTAACATATATATTACAATGTATATCTTGGCAGATAGCAGAGAAGGAAGCTTTGCTGGATCAGAAGGCTATCCACACATAATAATATGTGAGAAGAGGATAGGAAAAAAGTGGGTTTGTTTGAGGGCCAATAGATATATGTGTATCATGGTGATCTAGTTGTCATCAAGTTATAGTAAAGTTTTTACCAGTTCAAAATACACAGTGAAACATTCATCAGTCAGATATCGTACATTAGTCCATGCAAGAATCAAATATCCAGAAAAAAAAAATTGACCAGTAATAATGGACAAAGTTACTCCTAATTGTCTTTTTATCAAGTACCTAGGTACATAGGGTGTCTAGGCCCAACGCGTTTTGCTTTTTGGGCTTCCTCAGGGGTACTTGGGGAGACAGATATAATACAATATGTCGTATAGGCCATGAGGGGGTTGTAAGATCTTCTGGAGGGGAGGCCGATCAGGCTCAACTTATTGGAGAATAATAAATGGGGTAACCAGGGTCTTTAAACCATTAAAGTGATAGAGGGATAGATAAATTATTGCTGCAAAGGTATTTTTGACCATCTTTAATTCACTAATTATATTTCTGTGTATTTTGTACTGGTAAAAACTTTACTATAACTTGATGACAACTAGACCACCTTGATACACATATATCTCTTAGCCCTCAAACAAACCCCCTCTCTTTCCTATCCTCATCCCACATTTCATCAAGGGGGAAGCCACCTTTAAAACCAATTGAGGATATACTATACCCTATCCTAGTTACCTATCATATTAGTATGTAGGCCATGCAGTATTCCTGAAAACCGCCAATATATGGTTCTAATATGCAGCCACTGTTTTTTTTTCCCAATAACAGGTTTACGATAAAAATATAATGGTTTAACAATCTGTTTTTTTTCTTTGCAGATATTGACGAGTGCGCAAGTGAATCCCATCACTGTAACCCCACTCAGGTGTGTATAAACACAGAGGGAGGATACACATGTTCCTGTCTGGAGGGCTACTGGCTCCTCGAGGGACAGTGCTTAGGTGAGCTTTTCTTTCTTGTATATGTCAATGAAAGATTCATATGGCTTTCTGTCAAATTATTTCAGCTTGCCTAACTTGCCTTTGAGAAAACATTAATACCTCTGCAGATTTATGTGGAGAAGCACGGAACTGATCTGACATTTTCAGAATTTTGTGGTAATATCAAAGTTATCAGCCAATCATTGTAGCGGGATTCTTAACTAACCAAACAATGTGTCTGGCAAGCTTCAACACTCCCATCTTGGAATTTGGGTGGAGTGAGGGGACTATAAATGACTGCTGGTATCTGCAATTAATGGCTGTCAGACATTTTTTGACTATTCCCCCCCCCAAACATTGGACAAAGAATTGCCTGCAAAAGAACCATTATTATATACTTGTCCTGCTGCCTGTGTCATCTCTTTGCTCTCTACTACTGCCAAAAATGTAATGTATGCATCCCATTTTCCAATATGTAGTAGTACGCCCTTCTGTCACTTACCCCATGGTTTGTCCACCAGCTGCTGTCATGGCTGCGTCCTGTTGTAAAGTGAGGAAACTGCAATGTGCGCAAAGCAACCCAGGCATTCAACACATCTGGAAGAGTTAGATGCTGAAGATCCTGCAAGCCGGGTTAGCTGTCAATAGACAGGACAGGATACTATCAGTGGTGCTCTTTAACAGACATTTTTTATTTTAATTTCTTTCAGAAGCATCCGAGTTCCTAAATATTCTGTGTAATATTAATAGTGGGGGAATGGACAAGTCCTGTAAGTGTTACTAATTTGCAGCAAACAAAAGTCAGGTCTTCTCCTTGCTGTGTAAAATATCTGGGTAAGACTGGACAAACACCTATTCAGCAGATAAAACAGTTTCTGTATATTACATATTTAGGTGTTCACCTGGAGTTCAGGTGTACTGAGCAAGGCTAAGGTATGGAAATATCTATATCGTTAGCAGGCAGGGACTTGGATGCACTTGGGGAAATGATAGAAGAAAGCAAATGTTGGCTTGTGGAATATAACTTTTGAGTCTGTGTTTTCGTCCTCCTTTCCCATCGTGGAGAAGATTGTTTTATATTAGTGTAAGGGATGATTCTAATTATCACATTGTACTAATACAGCTGGATGTAATGTCTTCATAACAAGCAATAATACTGAGGCAACAGTTGGATAATATAAAACCTCACTGTAATTTAATACACCACAAATCCAGCTGTGCAACAAACCCTGTGAATGCTGGAGTGTAAAAATATTTGTAGCAGATATTAGACCTTATTTATCTAGAAGTGCAAAGAACTCCTAGCAAAAGTGTCGTATATGGTGCAAATCTTGGACTATTGTCAGGCTTCCCTGCACCAAAGTACCAGGGAACAGGTGAGGTTGGATGGATAATGTAGAGCCTATCTAGGGGAAAATAGGTTACTGGCTGTGATCATATACCCAGGACAGGTCTGTGCTGGGATGGCAGGAAGGAATTGGTACTAATAAGAAATATTGGGCTGGAGAACCCTAAGTAGAGATTCATCACCAATCATTAAGTTGGACCTGCACTCAGTGGCAATGGCAATGGTTGTTATAAAGCTACCTGCCTACAGCGCCAACTTGCTTTGCAATGTCATGTAACCAAATTGGCACCATGTAATATTTTTCTTTAGCTCAGAGCAATCAGCCTATTTCATGAGGGTGACATGTGAAGTATTGTGTATAGTATAGTGAGCATACTACCGAGTGAAAACATTGTGATGGATTGATTTGGGATGCTGTTTTCAGTTTTTACACTGGAGGGAGCACTGCAGCATTGTTTGTTATCTAAAAGCCAAGAGAAGGTAAAACTACAGATTGCATGCAATACAATTGAAAAGAAATGTATACATCATCTTACTAATTAGATACAGTGATAAGTCTCTGCAACATATGCCACTGTCTTCAATAAAGCTGCAAATATTAAAGTGGAACCCTTTCCCCAATCTACTGTGTTAAAATTATAAATACTGTACTACTCCCAAAATACCTTTGCTCCATTGCTTCTTCATGACAGGTCCTCTTAAGCCCCCTTTTCATTCTGCCTACCTGTCCATTTGTCATTTACATCACATTTAGAAGGCACGTCATTAGATGGGCTATATTCACAGTATTCAGACCTTATAATTGGCCCTGAAACCGTTAGTTATGGCTGTTATTCCATACTTCCCTGCTCTTTATATAGGTAGAAAGGGAAAGCAGCCAATGTTGCCTAGCAGGTAGCCAAAATTACTCCCCCACCACCACCCAATAGACTTTAATTTGTTCTACAATACTGCAATCTTTTTTTATCAAAATGGAAGTAGATTGGACTTTGGGGCAACTAAAACAAAGCTGGACTGGGTAGGTGGATCAATGAAAAAGGCTGAATTTTTCAGTTTTTGCAATATTTTACAATCCCATTTTGGAAATGGACCATGGCCTCATAGCTGCCACATGGGCTGCTATGGCTGTAGTTATGACATTGACCAAAATGTTATTATGATTATCCAGTAAATAAAAATACTGATAACTTTTTATTTAAATAAACATGAGTGGTAAATCATTCTTAATCTCAGATTTAAATATTTTAGGTATGTGTGTAATATATATATATATATATAATTATATATTGGAGTGACATCCCTCAGGTGTCTTCAGCTTCCTGACAATAAATTACATTTTATTATATCATAAAATGAGATTGTTCCACAGCTGTTTTCTGACAGGTTGACAAATGGGCACATGAAATGCTTGTCCTTCTACAACTGATCTTTGGCATTGCATTATGCTTATATTGTATGAATGACTTGCAGTAGGTGGTCTTAGTCAATGAGCATCCTAGGAAAAATTAAGAACATGATTTGATCTTCCGATATTTTTCCTGCAATAAATAATGATCAGAGTAGGTGATTCTTAGAATAAAATGGACAAGAATTTATTAATTGATAGATAAAGATTTGATTTAGATGTGACTTCAATCGGCAAGGTTTAGGGAGGGGTATGAATATTTTTTGGTCTAGCCATCATCATGATGATTATTCTTCATCTGTTTTCAATGTAAGACAAGCCCTCAATAATTATGTCTGAATTATTATGTGCGGAGGTCTAGGCATAAAACAATTGGTACGTGGACAGGCATCATGGAGAGAAATAGTCGTGGAGAGATCTACCTGTCCTCTAATACAGGCTGTTGGAACAAATTGTACTTTGGGACAGAAAGGTGATGTCTGCCACGTCTTACAGGACTTCATCTGCCTTGAGTAATATTGGAAGCTAAAGTATTGGATTATGGTGGAAATCTATATTCATAACAAAAAGTTCTTCAAAGAACTATGTGCTAACCCTAAATATAGCATATCAAACAACATAGAGAGAAGGAAAGTAGGGTTCTTTTTGCACCAAGACAAATTGTATTAATTATACATTTGAACATACAACGGGTCAATATTTCACATAGGCAAATTAAGTGGTATTTGTCATAGACCACAATATCCTTTTTACAGTACAGAAATGTTCAAAATGTATTGTACATGGACAATTACTCTGTATGTGAAATATTGACCTGTTGTATGTTCAAATGTTTATTTAATACAATTTTTCTTGCAAAAAGAACCCTACTTTTCCTTCTCTCTATGTTGTTTGAGTAATATTGGACTTGTAGGGTGTTGCTCTTCCATTAGGGAGGAGAGGGCTGCCTCCTAGGCATGTATGCTGTCATGTTATGCATTGCTATATATCTGGCCCAAGGTGCGAGGAGTAGGGACAGAGGTACATGAATGTAGCCCCATGCACATTTGTAAAGGTGTGTACCTTTCTTTTTGCTTATTATAAACTGATCTAAGCTGTGGCTATATTTGCATTGCTGGATTTGCTGCAGGAGGTCTTTGGTGTCTGGCTGTAGTTATAAAGCTGAGCATAAATCTTTTCAAGTATATAAATGTGCTTTGTATACCTTTTCAAACCTTGGTATTGCCTGGTAAAAGAAGAAGTGACGTCATTGCTGTGCTTCACATAGACTTTGTAGAGAGCAGAGCTCCTGCAGAATATTTCCGCAGACACAAGTCCAGTCATCCTGCACACAGAGAGAGAACAGCAGTGTTTGGTCATTATTACAAAGTTTTTTGCACAGAAGCAAATCATGCCGGATTACTGCACCAATCTGTTAGATATAGACATAGCTCCACATCATTCAAATAAGAAAACACAATATTTACTTATCCCAGTGTTTAGCTTTCAGAAGAAGGAGCTACCTCCAAGGCATTGCTGCTTCTAATGTATTCATCAATATATTTTTTTGTCCCATTGTAAAGAGTTTGGTGTCACCGAAAAAATGTTTTCACACTGATGGGTGGCTTTAGGTCCATAAGGTCCAACTGTATAATGTATAAAAGTGCAATTCTTCTTAAAAAATATATTATTTCTGTTTTATAAGATGGATATTTATGTTTTAAATAAAATGAAATACATCAGCATTTTGGGGTCTAGAAGATGCACACGTAAGGGCTGAGCTCTACATGATATCTGATGCTGGTGCAAGGGGGGAATAGTAATGCTCCAGAAAGTTCCAACAAATGATAGTTGTCTGAGAAACTGCAAGTCTTTGTAGAATCTCTGGATAGCCAGTATTTCTTGTATAGTTTTGGATAGGGTTAGAACCCTTGTCAGGTTTTTATTGCTATCTTTGTCCTCACTAAGGATTCATCCTAATAAATAATGTTTTTTTCATTTTCAGATATTGATGAATGTCGCTACGGGTACTGCCAGCAGCTGTGTGCCAATGTGCCTGGTTCTTACTCCTGCACATGTAATCCAGGATTTTTGCTAAACTCAGATGGAAGATCATGCCAAGGTATGTGGGAGCATAAATATACCAGATAGAGAATTACATTATATAACAATCCAGAAATATAGTTATTCTAAAATGGACAACCAATCTGTTGTAAATAGGCTGCAATCTGTGATGTCACAAGGATCTGGTGAATGGATAGGCTGCATTTTCTTTGATGTCACTGGTCTCTAGTAAATGAACAGGCTGCATTCCCAGTGATGTCACCGGTCTCTAGCGATTGGATAGGCTGCATTCCCAGTGATGTCACCGGTCTCTAGCGAATGGATAGGCTGCATTCCCAGTGATGTCACCGGTCTCTAGCGAATGGATAGGCTGCATTCCCAGTGATGTCACCGGTCTCTAGTGAATAGATAGGCTGCATTCCCAGTGATGTC
>NC_092869.1:45988737-45998163 GCF_032062135.1 Pyxicephalus adspersus | reverse complement strand
CGGTCTCTAGTGATTGGATAGGCTGCATTCCCAGTGATGTCACTGGTCTGTAGTGATTGGATAGGCTGCATTCCCAGTGTCGTCACTGGTCTCTAGTGATTGGATAGGCTGCATTCTCAGTGATGTCACTGGTCTCTAGTGATTGGATAGGCTGCATTCTCAGTGATGTCACTGGTCTCTAGTGATTGGATAGGTTGCATTTTTAGTAATGTTACCAGTCTCTAATTAAAAGAAAGACTGCATTCTCAGTCATGTCCCTTTTTTTCCCCAGACATTGATGAATGTACCACACAGAATCCATGTGTCCAAAACTGCGTAAACACATATGGTTCATATTTGTGTCGTTGTGAGCCAGGCTATGAGCTGGATGAAGACGGCATCAACTGCACTGGTAAATCTGTTCCAGTACAACTATTAAAAGCTCCCAAGTGTACTGCCTCCCATACACAATAAAACTCTACTTCATTTCCATATGTCGTAGAAGGGCCCAGGCTTTGTGTCTACAGGTGTCCCCGCATTCACCTTTCTGCCCATTAGATCTGATCATTAGCTGTGATTGTGGAAAAGATCTCTTCCCTATATTTCAGATATGGATGAATGCAGCGTTTCGGAATTCCTTTGTCAGGACCAGTGCGTCAATGAGCCCGGATCATACTACTGCAGCTGTCCGAGTGGCTACGTTCTCCTTGATGACAGCCGAACATGTCAGGGTAAGTGACTGGAGCCACAGACGATGTCGCAGCAAGTAAAATATTGAAAGCATTGTTATAGATATATAAAGTGTACAGTCCTATATCTTGTGTAATGGGGATAGTGTAATATTTCATTGCTCCCCTATTGTTCACAGATTTCTAATAATCCCTGGATAGCAGCTGTAAAAAATACGTGAATTACATTTTCTTATTTTAGTATACCTCATCTCATTGGCTAGAATACTTTGTTTCGGAAAGGTCTGGGCCCTATCCAATAGCAAAAAGAAAAATACTTCCAGTTCATTAGTAAAGGAAAAATTGTGACATTGTATCCAGAAAGACATTGCAAATTATGATTCTTATTCTGGGTTTTTGCAGCTGCTTTCTAGTGATTGGGGACAGAATTGATGAATATGTGGTAATACATTTATTTCTGCTTTGGAAATGAAGCTTTGATTTTATGACGATTTTCCATAATCTCTAAGTGTAGTGTTGCTGGCTTCAAAAGTAGTTACTGCTTCATATAAAAACCAATCCAATCTGCCTGAAAATTGCATTTCCTCATTGATTTAAGGCAGGACTGGCCACCTTGACGGGAATCCTTTGTCTTTGGGGGCTTGTCTTACACATTGATAACAGATGATGGCTAGACCAAAAAATATCCACACCCCTCCCTAAACCTTGCAGATTGAAATGGCAGCCAACCATCAGATCCAAATCAAATCTTTATCTACCTTTAAAATCCTTGTCTATTTTATTTTAAACCAGAAGTAACAACCTAAACATTGTGTGCAAAAATGTCCTCTTGTTTTGTGATTTGTAAATATCTGATGTTTTCCAGATGTTGATGAATGTGACACACGGAACAATACCTGTACTGCTCAACAGTCGTGCTTCAACATCCCTGGAACCTACAAGTGTTTAGATCCCATGCGATGTGAGGAGCCGTACATCCAGATAAATGACAAGTGAGTACAGGGAACATGTTGGTATTGAGATGATCTGAAGTTAAGCATTGCAGGCCTAGGAAAGAATACTCCCAGTGACCCTGTAAAGAGTTGCAGTATGGCTGCACGCAGGAAATTATTTATACTTAATGTAAAATAATCTGAGTCTTCTGTAAAGCATTTTTGGGTTCAGAAAACCAGAGTTTAAAGACTTAAAACAATCTTTATTCAATTATGCATCAGTTCTTTACAAGGTTTAACCATCATATTGGATAAGAGTACTCATGTCATGTTCATACGTTTAACATTGTGGTTCAAAAATCTTAAAGCAATGACCCAATTCGCCATTTGGCTTCTTCAAAGGATAGCGAGATACATAATTATTTCTATAATACTGTAGATGGAAGAGAACAAGGGACCCACATGTTCTAGTGATAATAACAGGGCTTTTTAGAGGGTACTTAAATATATCAGTAGGGGGGTTTTCTTCCAATGAATCTTGAAAGATGTTTTTGAGAACAACGTATTAGTGGTTGTAATAAAGTTAGCAGGTTGATAGAAGAGTGTTTGGGCTAATCAAAAAAGGCCAGTCAGAACCGATCAAAAGACAATAGTGTTCAAAAAGATATAGGCAAGTTTAAGGAGGTTACTTGTAAATTAAATCTCCCCTTATATGCTGCAAATTTGGCGGCATTGAATGGACATGGATCTTCAGGGACTTGTCAACCAATATAATAGATAAGATTGGTAGCTCGGTTATTATTTTCCCTTGTTGGCTGGAATTAAGTGCTACAGAACAAACCATAAAACAATATTCCTTTAACTTGCTTGTCTTGCTTCTAGTCGCTGTATGTGTCCAGTGGAGAACCCCACCTGCAGGGATCAGCCTTTCACCATCGTCCACAGACACATGGATATCTTCTCCAACAGCCGGGTTCCATTAGATATCTTCCAGATGCAGGCAACCAGTCGCTATCCCGGAGTCTACTACATCTTCCAGATCAAGTCTGGAAATGAGGGAAGAGAATTCTACATGAGGGTAAGTGAAATGTAAAAAATTATACATATAAAACCTTTCCAATGTGTCTCTAAATACATGACATCATGAGCAAGAGCTCACCAATGGGACTGATTGTAATACAACTCTATTCCATCCTATAGATAGAACACTACACCCCCAATATCACGTACCTCTAGCCATAATCGCCACACAATTCTTTTTTATTGATATACACAGCACAATGCACTTTCAACATGGCCAATCATCATACAATTCTATTACACCCCATAACAGAACACTACACCCCCAAATTGGCCGACCACCAGAAACCATCGTCCTACAATTCTATTTTACCCCATACATAGAACACTACACCCCCAACTTGGCTGACCACCATCATCATACCATTCTATTACACCCCCAACATGGCCTGCCACTTGACACCATTATCATAGTTACATAGTGGGTTAGGTTGAAAAAAGACATCGGTTCATCAAGTTCAACCACTAGGGAAATAAACATATCCCAGATATAAAACTCTATAAGACATAGTTGGTCCAGAGGAAGGCAAAAAAAAACTTGGGACAATTTGCTTCAACAGGGGAAAAAATTCCTTCCTGATTCCATGAGGCAATCGGATGTTCCCTGGATCAACAGTCTATTTTATAGTTATTTTTACTTTAAAGCCTTAATACCCAGATATACTCTGTGTTTCTAGAAAAGCATCCAGCTTTTTCTTAAAGCAATCTATAGTAGTTGCTGAAACTACTTCCTGAGGGAGCCGATTCCACATTTTCACACATCTTACAGTAAAGAATCCCTTCCTTATCCAGAGCTTAAACTTCTTTTCCTCCATACGCAAAGAGCGCCCCCTTGTGCTTTGTAATGACCTTACAGTGAATAATGGGGAAGAGAGTTCTCTATATGGACCATTTATATATTTATACAGGGTGATCATATCCCCCCTTATACGTCTCTTCTCAGGGAAGAATAGATTCAGTTCAGCTAATCTCTCCTCATAGCTGAGCTCCTCCATTCCTTTTATTAGTTTAGTTGCCCTTCTCTGCACTCTCTCCAATTCCACAATATCCTTTTTGTGAACCGCTGCCTAAAACTGGACTGCATATTCCAGATGTGGTGTGACCAATGCTTTGTACAGGGGCAGGATTATGTCTCCATCTCTGCAGTCTATTCCTCTTTTATTACAGGATAGTACTTTACTAGCTTTAGATATTGCAGCTTGGCATTGCATGCAGTTATTAGGTCTATGATCTACCAGAACCCCCAGATCCTTTTCCATTTCTGACTCCCCCAATTGTATTCCCCCTGGACAGTATGAAGCATGCATGTTGTTAGCTCCCAAGTCTAGAACTTTACATTTACCTATATGTCATTTGCCATTTGGCTGCCCAACCCAACAGTACATCCGGGTCTGTACATCATACAATTCTATTACACCCCATACATAGAACACTACACCCCCAACATGACCAACCACTGGACACCATCATCATACAATTCCACTACACCCCCAACATGGCCCACCACCGGACACCATCTTCATGCAATTCTATTACACCCCATACATAGAACACTACACCCCAACCTTGGCCAAACACCCGCCACCATCATCATCCAATTCTATTACACCCCATACACAGAACACTACACCCCCAACTCGGCCAAACACCAGCCACCATCATCATCATCATCATCATCCAATTCTATTACATCCCCAACTTGGCCAGACACCATCATCATACAATTCTATTACACCCCATACATGACCAAACACTGGACATCATCATCATACAATTCCAGTACACCACCAACATGGCTGACCACTGGACACCATCATCATGCAATTCTTTTACACCCCCCACATGGCCAAACATAAGACAGAACAGAACACTACACCCCCAAAATAGCCGACCACTAGACACCATCGTCCTACAATTCTATTTTACCCCATACATAGAACACTACACCCCAAACTTGGCTGACCACCGGACATCATCATCATAGTTAGTTATTAGGTCTATGATCTACCAGAACCCCCAGATCCGTCTCCATTTCTGACTCCCCCAAATTTGTTCCCCCTGGGCAGTATGAAGCATGCATGTTGTTAGCTCCCAAGTGTATATCTTTACATTTATCTATATTAAATGTCATTTGCCACTTGGCTGCCCAATCCAACAGTACATCCAGGTCTGTACATCATACAATTCTATTACAGCCCTTACATAGAACACTACACCCCCAACATGGCTGACCACCGGACACCATCATCATGCAATTCTATTACACCCCATACATAGAACACTACATCCCAAACATGGCTGACCACCGGACACCATCATACAATTCCATTACACCCCCAACATGGCCAAACACCAGCCACCATCATCATCATCCAATTCTATTACACCCCATACATAAAACACTACACCCCCAACCTGTCTGACCACCGGACACCATCATACAATTCTATTAGACCCCATACATAGAACACTACACCCCCAACTTGGCCAAACACCAGCCACCATCATCCAGTTCTATTACACCCCATACATAGAACACTACACCCCAAACATGGCTGACCACCGGACATCATCATACAAATCCAGTATACCCCCAACAAGGCCAACCACTGGATGCCATCATCATGCAATTCTATTACACCCCATACATAGAACACTACTTCCCTAACATGACTAACAACTGGACACCATTATCATACAATTCCATTATACCTCCAACATGGCTGTCCACTGGATGCCATCATACAATTCTACTACACCCCCAACATGGCCGACCACCAGGCACCATTATTACCTATTACACGCTAATTATTTTTACTCTGAATGTCACCCCAATGCAGCTCTAAATCTTATACAGCAGAAATTGATCACTGAGCAGTGTGCAGAATGAACAGAAATACATGCACCGCATTGGATTAAACCACAAAAACAGGATAACATATAAACCTTTACCATGACCTACATTATCAGTGCACCTTTATGTAAACTTTCAAACTGTTAACACATAACTAATGAGTTTTCCATACATTCCAAGCCTTCTACATGCAGAGGAACAGTTTTTTTTATAGGTCAGTAAATAAATATTGCTTTGGACAATTTTAGCTCTGTGGTAGGTAAATCACCTGGACATTTTGTACTGTGTGTGTGTATATAGATATTTGTGTACACACAGTATGATGTATAGCCATGGGCACGAGAGTTTAGAAACCTTTGAGCCAACCACATTTTGTTTGTTTTCCGGATGGAAAGAATTTTACACAACCAATCCAGACAAAAACCATCATGGTCTCTCAATTTCTACAGATTATATTGTATAGATATTGTTTGTTTGAGTTTTAAACTGAATTTGGAATAATTCATAGTGTATATACAAACATAAATACAAATACAAATGTTTTTGGGATACTGTTTATATTTTGGTACAACTTTGCTTACTTTTATTATATCTCTATCATATAGTATTTTTTTTCCTTGCAAGGGGATCTATGGCAGCATAATTCAGTACATAAAAAAACATTCATCCTGCCTGCTAATATGAAAACTGGGTCTGCTTTATTGCCAGTATCTAGCCTTAGTGGTATAAGATTAGGGTTGGCAGAGGTCACAAATGTCACTGGGCACCATGCTCTAAAGCCATCTCTTGCCATTGTCTGCTACTGCTGCAGGTCATAGCTGCTGTATAGGGCCCTGCAAGTGTTACCCATTGGGCCCTGGAGCAAAAAAGTGTAGTGGCAGCGGCAGAGCCACTTTCCGTGCCAGGGCACTAGGAAGTGATTGGCCTCTGGGGAGGTAGAAAGGGAACACAGTGGGAAGAACAAGTCTGGACAGGAAGAGATGTCCTCTCCTCCTGTATCACTGTCTGTATTAGTCTGTCATTTGCAATCCCTATTTAATGTACAGCGCTGCGTAATATGTTGGAGCTATATAAATCCTGTTTAATAATATTGTGCGGTGCTGCAAGGACAGTAGGTAGGGGAAGCAGTGACATTTTCAAAAACTGGCATATGGCCCATGGATCTGTAGTGAACCTTCCGGTAACTTTACAATTTCCAAATATACCAATTATTCTTCTGCACGCAGAAGGACGCATTTCTTCCGTCTCCTCTGACGCCTGCAACGTTGTTACTTTGTAGTTAGAAAAAACTTTGTTCTGACTTTGTGACCTAGAATTTTATGTCATAGAAAACGTCATCCAAGATCAGGGGTTACATTTTCTTTAAGGGGTTCATTTGTCCACCTTTGTTACAGGTTTTAGATGATCTATATTATGAGATGTAGATGGTATAGTGAATAGGGGGAAAGAAAATCTCATAAGTAATTGCCAACCTCTAAATCTAATAGCTGTATATTGTAAAGTTCTGTTACTCAATCTGGATTGCTGGGTCAGTATGAACAAAAAAGGAAGGATTATGTGGCAAAATCTCTACTATTTATACAAACAAAGTAAGCTAAAAGACCATAGTTACCTTTACAGAAAACCTTCCTGTTGTGACAGGTATTTAGTGAATTCTTATAGAGATAAAATAGAGATCAGAAAAAGAGATGTCTGCTTTCGACGCGTTTCGCCCATAATCTAATCTCAGAGGAGATTATAGATGAACACAAAAAAAATCAGAATGATCCATGCAATGTAAAAAAGAAATATATCTTGGATCAGAGTATGACAATTATCATTCTAAGCGATATGTTGTATCCTAATAAACAGATCAATATATAGATAATATATCTTACCTCAAAACTGAAATATTTCAGATGCTTAAGACTTACAGGGTTTGTTCCAAAATTAAAGGAATGGACCATAGGTTCGTGGAAAGTTAATGTCCTATATGTATGTACAACAAAGGAAAAAGAACTTTACAATATGCGGTTATGTAGATGTTATATTCATGAAGGGCAGCTCCCTCCAAACCCAACATGCGTAGGGGATTCTGGCTGTCTGTATTCTTACCATTGGACTCTTGTGGTACCATAAAATCTGATTTATGACCAACCCAGAATGATGTAATGTAGATTTGTTTTTTCTATTCTAGTTGATCAATTTTCTTTCTTTCTTTCAGCAAACGGGCCCCATCAGTGCCACTCTGGTGCTTACGCGACCAATCAAAGGACCACGTGACCTGGTGTTAGACCTGGAGATGGTCTCCGTGAACACCGTGGTCAACTTCCGAGGCAGCTCCATCATCCGTTTGCGAATATTTGTATCTCCGCACTCGTTCTGAGCCAGGTCTTATTAATGTGATGACACCAACCCCCCTTTCCTGGTGCGCGGTCTTGTAGAGTTACACACCTAGAGGGCACAACAGGTGACTCCAGCTGGACCACACTACAAAATGTACATCAGAGCAACATAAAGTTATAATAAAAATCCCACCTCATGGATATTGACAAAAATAGTTGTAGAAACTTACCTGCTAATGCTCTGTATATATGGAATTCTAGTTCACATTTTTTAAAGGGTTTGTTAAATAGAATAATCTTTACTATAATTATATTATTCAAACTGTGATAAGAAACAAGGCACCTCAGGCATCTCATCCTCCCAATTGTAGGAAGCAGTAGGGGTTCCATATTATATAGAATAAGCTGCCTATAATATAAAATCAAGCTCTGTAAAGACTAGAAAAAAGGAGTGCACCAATTATATACCGACCCCCCCCCCCCCATATAGAAATTAATAGGAGTTTTCGTTTGGTTCAAGAAGTACAATTGAAAAAAAAAATATTAGTCTAACAGTTTTTATTTTATCAACCATAGATTGATGAACAACTGTTACAACAATACAATTTTTGTGTACAGAAATTTTTAAACAAAATTGTATAGCAATTGAATGTTCACTCATACAATGATTGGAGTTGCGTATTAGAGGTTCTGACGCGTTTCACAACACATGCTTCCTCAGGGAACATAGGAGAATCATGTAGGGACTCAATAGTTAATTAAACCAGGAGTAAAAAAACAAAGGGGGGAAAGAAAGAAGCAATCATGCTATATCAGCCGATTTTTTTTTACCATGGAGGTACTAGGTACAAATCCTGAAGCGTCAGAATTTTTGATTGTAGGCGAGGGCTAAGTGGGTGATGGAGATCAGTTAGCATAATTCATTATTACTCTTTAAAACAAGGACCTTGGTTCCAAATGTTTGCTTGGGCAAAGACCTAACTTGAGCATTGTGAATGTTTCACTAGAGAAAGTTTGCTGATTTCAGTCAGTCCTGTCTGAGAGGCATGCAATGAGAATCTAAAATAACTTTTTAAAGTTAGAACCTTCTTCTAATCTTCCCAAAAGAAATGTTGCCCCTGATTAGTATAATTGATCTCTCTTAGTTCAGTTTCCCAGTGCAGAGATTTCAGAATGTCTATACCCAATACATACTGTGAGCTGTATAATATATATACCAAAGATACAATATACATGGATCATGGTCTCTCTAGTTCCTTTCAAGTCTGTCGCACCAGGAAAGGGGTTTTATTTAAGCAATATACATTTTTGAATGTTTTTACTTTGTTGTTTACTTTCAAAATTGAAAATTTAAATTTTTAAAAATTGCTTTTTTTGGTGAAGAATTTCAGAAAATAAAATGTTTTGGAAATACATCTGTGTCGCACAATTATTTAAATAGCACGGAACAAAAGTGAATGTAGGAAAAATTAGTTACGGTTCTTTATCAATTTTCTGCCTAATGCAAAATTTAAAGGATCGGTAACTGTTGTGGATGTGTCTATATAAACCACCTTGAAAATTACTAA
>NC_092869.1:45986697-45988516 GCF_032062135.1 Pyxicephalus adspersus | reverse complement strand
TTTCCTTATCCTCTCCTAGATGTCACTAAAACTGAAGTCCTTGTTTGAAGATTTACCCCACCTGTTGTGACAACACTAAAACTTCAGATTTCCCATCACAAGCAGCAATAGAAAAAACAGTTAAAATATAACAAAGAGCACCACCCTACTGCTTGCACAGTCCAGAATAGTTTTTTTCCCATTTATAGTTGCCAGGCGTGACAAAATTGGGCCATGGTATGTATATGGTCATTGACCAGGCTGCAGAATTTGCTCCGCATTGACAGAGTATAGAATACCAAAAGCTCATTCCCAATTTTTTTTACAGCTTTGTCCAGATATTGCCCTCTTTACATGAGGAAGGGATATTTTTTCAACACCCAAATACAATGGTTTTTATAAATAAGACCAAATAAAGGTTTTTATTTGGCACAATATAGGCGGCATGGCAAATCTATTACCTATTCCTTTCTCCTAGATCAGTGATTCTCAACCAGGGTTCCTCCAAAGGTTGCTGGGGGTTCCTGGAGCAATAAGCAGTTTGTTCTTCTCAGGTCAGTTTAGGTGTCACCAATGATGTTTTTGGCTATCTGTAAGGGAGACATTCTTCCCATTGGCCAGCAATGTAAGAGGAATTCTTCCTACTGACCACCACACTAATGTACTGTCAGCTGTGGATATAATTATAGCTGGGGGTCCCTGAAAGTTATTTCAAGGGTTACCTCATATTAAAAAGTTTGAGAAAGACTGATGTAGGCTATACCCAATACTTGCAATAATAATAGCACAACCATGGAGGATATACATCCAAATCAACCAGCACTCCTCACCATTTACCCAATAGGGCCAATCCAAACCATACAGGTAATCTAAATTCTTCCCAACTCTATCCAAAACTAAAAACAATTGAGTTTAAAAACCACTCAAAAAAACAAAAAAACAAAATATATTGAATGGTTATTACAAAACAGCTTGAGACATTAACAGGTAGTGACATCTCTTTGCTTCAATGGGAAAAGCCTTTGCATTGTTTGATAGGGTGGTCCCATGTCTAGGTCTTTTCAGAGCAGAAACAAATATTAAACCAAGAAAACATAAACATGAAAGCCAGACTGCAGTGCAAATAATGAAAGCTCTAATTGAAAAGCAAAGGGATTGATCTGTGGGGGGTTTTAAGAATTGCCCGGATGTGAACTGAACAGCAATAGAGAGACGTGTCCCCAGCAGACCCCTCCATACATTCCAGGCTGGAGGAATCTGGGATAGGTCGCTGGTTACTATACATCAGAGTGCTGGAATGACGGATGTAACGGAGGGAGACACATGAACAATGGACAAGATGTTACCAGATGAATAGAGACCATGAAACAGGCTTTGGGTTGTCTTTATTTAGTGGGTGATGTGAGAAAAGCTCGAATAACCCACAAATGATCCAATAAATTGGGGGATATATTTAAACAGAGCGGGACAAAAGATTAAATCCAGCAAATTAAGATTTATTCACAGAGATAGGTTTACTTATAATGAAAGCTGGCTAATACCATTGCATACAATTGCTGCTCACAAATTAGTGAACCATGTCTG
The DNA here is from genome assembly GCF_032062135.1 of Pyxicephalus adspersus. Lineage (NCBI taxonomy): Eukaryota > Metazoa > Chordata > Amphibia > Anura > Pyxicephalidae > Pyxicephalus > Pyxicephalus adspersus. The sequence continues at coordinate 45,986,953 of NC_092869.1, read as the reverse complement.
TTTGCACCAGGGGACATGTAACTGGGTAACAACATAGAAGAACTGGACAGATGGTGGTCATCCCATAGATTTTAGTGATTGGGTTGGGGTCTATTTTAAATAAAGATAATCATCTAATCCTTTTTTTTTTTTTTTTATACCATTTTTTATTTTTGAAAACATATTTAACACATCTAATCCTTTTTAATGTTAATTGCTGGTATAATGAATGCAAAATACCTCCCACATGTATTGAAGATGAGGATGAAATTTGGGA
>NC_092869.1:45917299-45985736 GCF_032062135.1 Pyxicephalus adspersus | reverse complement strand
TACACACGATAGATGGTCAACGATCGTCGTCCAATCCGATCCGCCGGTCCGGTCGTTCATTTCCAACGACTATCCTCGTTGGTCGGCGTCGTTGGTTACTTTTTTTACGAACGATTTTTGGCCAATCGGTCGTTCGTTCGTCGTTTATTTCCAACAATAAAAATTGGAAGTGTGTACGCAGCTTAAGTTGCAGGATCACAAGGTGTAAAAGTTCTGAAAATAGAGAATAATGCAGCCACCCCATATACAGACTGAAAAGCTGCAATATATAACATGCGGTGTTGAGTTTTGATACCCCTGAGTTTTGAGATCCCTGACTTGGAATCTGCTTCTTTGTATTAGACATTTCATGTTAGTAGTGAAGTGCGGATAAGGATGACCCTGAGCCTTCATCCTTAAAAACAAGGAAAGATAAGGACAGCAAAATATTCCTGACATCACAATGCAGCCAAATACTCATCATAATATTTTTATGTTGTCCTTTAAGAATGCGCCCCTAGCTCCGATTCTATATTTACTATACAATAATATAAATCTGTGTGTCCAAGCAGTGGATATTATAGACAGCAAGGATCTTTCTTTTCTATACACAGTGCTGCATTTAGAAAGCTTTTTGTGAAGCAAATTCCAAACGATCTGTCTGATAATTGTTTTTCCAATCCAATAATTCTGCTACAGTCATCTTTCTAATCCTTCCCTGGGTGGAGCTGTGTGTCACTGCTGACCTGGGAGAGTCCCTGCACTGCATGCAATACAATGATGGCTGCACACCTACAGCCTCCTATAAAGGAATGTCCTCACTGGTTGAAACCTCCAGCTACGGTCTTTCTATAGTTTTGTTTTGCATGGAATTATGTGACTATGGACTATAAAGTGCTATTTAATTCATCAGTACTAGTTCCACTTTTACAAATTTGTGATCGGCCAGGGAATTATTTCAGAAAGAAACAGGTGATGTCAGTTCTGCAATGAGCAATTTTGACAGTTACAATCAGCCAGGTAAGAATGCTGAGTGCTGTAGTGCAGCTTTGATTACCAGGGTACACAGCAATTGGGACTGGATCAATGCCTTGGGGTCATCCCGGCCCAGCCAATAAAGATGGCTGCAGATCACAACCATCAAGAAAAGAAGGATGGTGGTGCCCTGCGACCACAGGGACAGGCGAGTATAGGAGGGTTTTAAACACAAATTCATGCATATAATGCCCAATATTAGACTTCTCTTATCGGCTCCCTTTTGGTTTGTAAATATAAATGGGCAGCAGGTTCTCGGCCAGGACTCTATCTGCATGGAGTTTGCAGTTTCTCCCCACATTTGCTTAGATTTCCTCTGGGTACTCCGGTTTCCTCCCACATTCCAAAAACATGCAGTTAGGTTAATTGGCTTCTCTCAAATTAGCCTTACACTGTATTAATGACATATGACTATGGGGGGGACATTAGATTGTGAGTTCCTTTGAGGGACAGCTAGTGACATGACTATGGACTTGTAATATGTCAGTGCTATAAAAATAGAAGATAATAATATCTGAAACTTATATCATTTCCAAGAAGCGTAAAAATTCACCCAATCCTTATCAGTTTGTTTTTTCTACTTTCACTGTCGCAGAGTAGGGTCAGGAGGAAGAGAAAGTGAAATGCAACATAGAAAGATTGGATACCTGGATAAAACAGAACTCATCACTCCCCCCCCCCCCCCCCCCCCCAACACACACACACACACCTCACATTCCATATATTTTTAACTGTTAACAAAACTGTTATTTGTCCCTACACCTACCTACCCCATACACAGCCTTCCCAACGACCCACCTACCCCATACACAGCCTTCCCACCTACCCCATACACAGCCTTCTCACCTACCTACCCCCCCATACACAGCCTTTCCAACGACCCACCTACCCCATACACAGCCTTCCTGCCTACCTACCCCATATACCCCCCTCCCAACTACCTACCCCATACACAGCCTTCCCACCACTCCTCTTCTGTTGCCTCTCTTTGTAGTTCTCTTCATTGGCTTCCATTTCACCCTAAAATCAAATTCATCTCCTACTTTCTGCTCCTAAAAGAGCCCTCAAACCCCAACGCATCAACCTCTATCTGTCTTCTTCTGTCTCTTAAATCCCCACTACTTCCCACCATTCCATATCTCCCTCCTATTGTGTGCTATTTCCCCCACCTCCTAGTTTGTAAGCTCTTCAGGACAGGGTCCTCTCCTCCTTCCTTTGTCACTGTCTGTATCTGTCTGTCATTTGCAACCACTATTTCAAGTACAGCGCTGCGTAATATGTTGGCGCTACATAAATACTATTTATTAATAATAATTTGATTCCCTGTGCTGCTAAACAGAGTTGTGCTGAGTACATCTTAGAATCAGATGGATAAAATTCTTCAGAGATAAAACAGCTCTGATGAAGGTATTTCATTATTAGCTGTTTATCTGAATTCACCTGTAACAACGTGTGGCCTGGTGCAAGGAAAGTTAGCAACGGTTAAGCCCATCGGCAGTGCCATGTGTAGCTATCATTGCAGGCTTTCTATGCTGTATGACAACTAATCAATGTTTAGCATTGTGTAAAGAACTCGTCCATTCACTTAGTAAAGTCACCCTGCCATGTCCTTTCTGAAAAGTTGTCTGTGAGCAGCACTTTGGACCAATAGATGATTGAGAGCACCCCTAGCAACCTCTCCATTTTGGGACATTTTAATGCATTGAGTAGCCATAGACGTCTACAGCAATGCAAGAATAGTAAATTATTATTTTTTTAATTGATGAATGTATAAATATCTAACAGTACAGAAGAGAAACACAATTAACAACAGGGAAAAAAGGTTACCAACAATATAAAAGAAAAAGTTTCATCAGTCTGTTCAAACAGTCCAAATAAACATTTGTGTTAAACAAACCACAATACAATAATTACAAGAATCATTGAACATCTATAAGTATTGGGGGAGCATGAATAGTAAATGTTAATGTTTTCAGCCGCCGGTAATTGAAAATGCACACACAACAAAGCATGTTAATGGCAAAATAAAACACACCATAAAAGAATGCAACAAAAAAACGGAATAAACCGCAGAGATCTGAGGCCTTTGGACATAATATAGTCCTGGCAGGTCATGTGACAACTCTTTATAAATTACATTATTACAGTTGTCAGATGTCTTTATAATTACAGTAACTGTGCGCTGCGCCGAGGAGGTCATTTTATGTAAATGCTGACAAAAAACACAGACAAAGCATCAGAAATTGATAAAGAAATAAACAGGTGAAGTTTTGTTACTGCTAAATGTGATTATAAAATTGTGGAAATGAAAGAAGAAGATTTCAGAATATTTCTGTAATAGGAGACGAGTTCCCAGGTAAGTGAGATACCCGAGAGGGGTTATTTATCATAAAGGGGACAAAAGCTGCCCCTGGGGTCCATTGTCTTGCTCCCCTTTGTCTGCTTGAAGCTGAATACTTCCTTGTCCCTATCAGACTACAATAATGCATTACCACGCACCTGTTCTGTGTCCAATAAACCATCAACCATGGAAAAACTCTGCAAGTAAATGATAGAAACAATGAAAACAGCACAGGATAATGTAATATAAGATAACATAATATAAGATGGGTGACCGGTCGCACTCCCCATCCGGGAGTACCGTCATTCCTCGCAGTCACATGATGGATCTTTGAGCATAAATAATCGCTTCTGAGACACAACACAAGAGACAAAGGAGCAAACGAGGTATTATTAATAATAATAATATTATTATTATTATTATTAGACAGGATTTCTATTGCGCCAACATATTACGCAGCGCTGTACAATAAATAGGGGTGCAAATGACAGACAGATACAGACAGTGACACAGCAGGAGGAGAGGACCTGACGAGCTTACACTCTAGGAAGTAAGTCTATTTAGTAATGGATATTACTGTGTATTCAAACCCAAAAAAACGTAAATGTGATGTATTGCAGGTTATTAGTCCTTAGATGGGGTGGCTGCATTTGTTTATTTGCATTTATGTTTTTGATCTCACCAGCAGCATGCTTCCTGTTGTAGGGTGACAACACTTACTGTGCTGTATGTATAGAGAGAAGTGTTGTCACCTAAGGAAAGGGAGTTTGTTAGGACTGCAGAACCTCCTCTCCTCATAGCCACAACACAGACAGGAGTAGTTCTGTAGTCCATATAGAAGAGAGTCATGACTGAGTGAAAACGATTATCAGAGGCAAGGAAGTTGTTTTTCTATTTTTAACCTGACCAAAAAGTAATTATTATTATTAGTATTAAACAGGATTTATTTGGCACCAACATATTACGCAGCGCTGTACATTAAATAGGGGTTCCAAATGATATACAGACACAGGATGACGAGAAGACTCTGCCCCGAAGAGCTTACAATCTAGAAGGTGGGGGAAGTATCACACAATAGGAGGGGATTGTTAGGCTTTCCATACATCCTAAATGCTGGCAGAAGAGAAGCAGATTATCAATATATCTGCAGAGTAATATTTCTACACAACTAAAACATGAAATCCCCACACAGCCGGATGGGAGGCCGCCGTATTGCTTAGTTGGTATCCCTGCTTAGCTGGCACAGGTTGCTGAGCCTGGCAGTGCCACTCCTTCTCCTCCTCCTGTGTTGGATTGTATGGAGAGGTGACTCCCAGGTACACCTCCAGGTAACCCACACCCTGCACTGACTGCCGTCACAGCTGCTTCCAACAGGTGAAGCTCCGGGATTCCCAGCAGCCTGATATGGCAGGTAGGTGCCCACTGCACATCATTGTTATTCTGAAATGACCTACCTTGTCACTATTTCCTATATCCAGAACTAAAATCAGGTGCTGCTACCTAACACAACTCCCTCCTGCCAGGTGCCCAAATTAAACTCCCTTTTTAGTGCCTAACAATACCCCCTATCTTTCTGGTGGCTAAAGCTTAACCCCTCCAGCTGCTGCCTATTTCTAATTTCTAACCATAATATCGTCCTGCCTAGTGCCAAAAATTAAACCCCCTTTTTAGTGCCTAACATTTCCCTCTATCTTTATAGTAGCTAAAGCTTTACCCCCCCTCCCCCTGACTGCTGCTTATCCTTAATTACCCCATTCGTGGTTAGGTCAAACCCTCTTTTTGGTGCCTAATCTCAACCCCTATATTTTGGTGGCTAAAGCATAACCCCCCCCCCCATTCTTGGTGCATTATTTTAACTCCTTCCTTGCTGGTACCTAATCTTAAGCAAAAGCTAACCTACCCAAAACCTAATCCCTAATGGTAAATCCAGTAATAACTGACCAATCTTAACGTTCCAGGTAGGGCAGTTTGAGAAGAGAAGTGCCATACAGGTGCTGCAGATTGGGTGAGGTTGGTAGATGGTCCCAGTGTTCCATCAATCAGCCCCCTGCACCTTCTGGGCAAGTGTCAGCCATTTAGAAAAATCTCCCTTGGCAACAACCCCACCTGCCTTTGGCACTGGTTAGCAAATTCATAACCTCATGTTTGCAATATGGGGTATTTTGAGCTTTTATTATTTTCAGCTGGGGTATCTGCTACATCAACTTCACCCCATGGGCCTGATATATGAAAGCTCTCCATGGCCGGAGAGGATACACTTTCACCTGTGAAGCTGGACGATCTAGCAAACCTGGAATGGATTTTTTCAAATCATTTGTTATTTGCTAGGAAATATTTGGAATCCTGGACCAGATCCATCCCAGGTTTGCTGGATCATCCAGCTTCACTGATGAAAGTGTATCCTCTCCGGCCTTGGAGAGCTTTAATAAATCGGGCCCCATGCCTTTCTGCTGTACACAATCTGCCCCCTGCTCTGGAAGACCCTTAAATATTAAAATTATCAGTAACCCTAAACAAAGCTCATACATTATTCTGTTCCCTGGCGCTTGTGCAGGGTCTTGAAGTTTCCACTGTATCCGATTGCAATGTTCAAATTTAGCCTTGTAGGAAGATGGGATGACAACAAAACATTGCATTGAACATTTCATAAAGCGAACCTTCAGGCAAGCAGCAAGTAATTGCTGTGATGTATTCTTTGACCATAATACATTTATTTTTAGATGCAGTTAGTGTCAGTACAACAATGTTGATTATGGTATTTTCTGCTGCAATGTGATGACAATGAACATTAGGACTGGAAAAGAGAGCTGTAGGAAAAGAGGAGCTACTGCTCCTTTACTGTCCAGTCACAGGCAAGGAGGTGATCTGGCTGTACTGCAGCAAAGAAAAGAACAGCTTGGTTGTGCTGACTGGCAGTGCTGTGTGTAATTTAGAACTGGCTGGACAGATATCCTAGGAAAGGTAAAGCAACCCCAATGTGTGTATTTAGTTATGTGCCTGGAGTTGCACTTTCTAGTACAGTAAACTAGTAGACTAATATTTCTAGTAAAGTGGAAACTTCCAAATCCTGTACAAGGTAGGTAAAGTAAATATATATTTCCATTCCTCACCTTATAACATTAAATATCACATCAGCTGGAAATGTCTGAGCACAGCGCTGCACCTATTTAAAAAGGTACTGCAAAGAATCATTGCGATATTCAAACATTGCTTACAGCATAATCACCCCTAGCAACCCTTTTTTACTTTAAACAACCACACATAAATAAACTATGGATTCTAAATATAGATCACTGGTTGTTTCTATGTTTGCATTGCTTTCTTCTCAAAAACTTGTTGCAAGCCTGAGAAATTTAAACTTTGAATACTGAAAAAAAAAAAAATCAGCAGCGGTCATCTCTGGGAAAATTGCCAGAAGAGACAGCAGAAGTTACATGCAAATCTGCACTCTTGTACAAGTTCAACTTGGTCAATCCCATGATCATGTGATTGGCGGCTTCACTGACCAATCAGAAGCCCTTGGAGCTTTTCGGGAGAGGCCAAGATGAGCCTCCAACTTTACCTGCCTTGGGGTTCACTGATCATTTTCCACATTTTTATTGATACCAATTCAATATGCTTGCTCCTAGTGTCTTCTCATTTAAAAGAGCACTCAAACCCATTTTTTAAACTTGCCTACCCATCCACTTCTGTCTTTTGAAACCATCACTACCTCCCACCACTACATATCTCCCTCCTTTAATGTGTTACTTCACCCATCTCCTAGATTGTAAGCTCTTCGGGGCAGGGTCCTCCTGTGTCACTGTCTGTATTCGTGTCATTTGCAACCCCTTTTTAATGTACAGTTTTACAACTCGATCTTGCAGTGAATTCGTCTGGACTGTGCTGAGCCAGGATTTCATTGATTGATCAGCTCAGTGTGCGATCCCCGGCACTAGAGGTTAAATGGGGACAAGTCTCCCCATTCAAAACCTCTTGTGCTCTCCGACTGGCTAAAGAAAGCTTTCCTCAGCCAATCAGAGAGCACTAGATGTTTTGAATGGAGAAACTTTTCCCCGTTTAACCTCTAGTGCCCGGGGATTGCAGACAGGAGGCATGAACGAATGCAGCCCTGAGAATCCACTGCGATCCCGGGGCATTGGAAGGTAGTCAACCTGATGCCCAGGGATAGCAGACAATGATTTCCTGGAACTTCTGATGGGTCTGAGAAATCGGTTCACCATTGGAAAGTTCGAGGAAACTTTCGTGAGAATGCCAGAGGAATTCTTGCTCATCCCTTAGTAAATATCTTTATATAAAAGTTACCAGCTCTCTGATTGGAAACAATCCTGGTAATTGGATATTGTTGTTGGAAAAAAATCTTTCCCCCCCCCCCCATCACTCCATTGATTTCTTGGTACTTTTAGGAACATTTGACCCACTCTGTATGACACTATAGAGCCGATGAGTGTCACATTGGTCATGGTTACAGCAATGTTAGACAGTGATGGTAAAAAGGGAAATAATATTGCATGGAGATTTCAGGAGAACAAAGAAGACCCCTCGGTGTAGTGCAAGAGATTTGGGCTGCTTTGCATTCCCCATAATCTTGACATAAGAAAAAAGACATGACCTTTGCATGGGCAGGAGACGGGGATAAGACAAGTATATGATCCAACTCACTTCTGTACTACTATGATTACACCTGGTGCAGGGGCCCAGACTATTTAGGCATCTCTTGCATTTTATTGCAAGGTCCACTGCTGGCGGATTTAGCAAAATCTATACTCCTGTACAAACCAGAAATCATACAGAGAAATGGAATGTGAGCTTAGGAAATCTATTTCAAATTGTAATATCCCAACAGGCATTGGAGGCTGAATGTGAAGGGCTGTTAGGAAGCTTACAAAATATGAGTACGGCAAGGACCCCACCGATATATCTCTCACATTCAGCACCGTGCGGACGGGGTGTGTCACACACACAACAGTGGCAAAACAGAACTACAAGTATTTTGGCAGGTATAACTGTTCACATGTACACAATTCAAATGTGTATTTAGCTGCTTGGCTGGAGTTCTATTTTGAGCAAAAATGTTCCAGAGACTGAACGTTGACATACAGAGCTTATGGTTTAAAATTTTGGTGCCCAACCTGCAGCCTAGGCCTTTCGGCATTGTTTGTTTAGCCCCTGCAGGCTAAGGTCTACGTTTTCCATACCTAGGGGGGTTACTCTGGACTAAGTGTATTTTATCCCTGCTGATTCCTCAGCAGTATTTTACAAAGGACATAAAAACATTCACAACAACCCTTGTCCCTGAAGGAACTAGGAACAAGGTCATACCACTCACCCACACCGGATAATAAAATTCAATGTAGCCAACCATCTGTTCCAGGTTTGGATGGAGCGTGTTAGTGTTAGGACACCTCTGTAAGGTTTTTATTGCTTTTTATAAAAATAGATAAATAATTAACTGTATGCAATATGATTTTAAAGTGGCTCTGTGACAGCGATGCACGAGGGGCTGTAGTGGAGTCTTTTTGTCTCTTGAATACACTGCAGCACTGACCCAGAACTCATATAGCATATTCTACAAACTGTATTCACTATAAAAGTAAATGGGAACCATCCTGCAGGCCTGTGTGTAGTGACCATTCAGTGGATTTATGGAACTGAACTATAGTACAGCTCGATGTGCATCAGTCCAAGTTTAGTGTAATATTTCAGTAATTGCTACACAAGGCATTTTACCTGAATTTCTCTTCCTTGCAACGATCACAGCAGATTTCCCGCAATCCTCATACCCATAGAATTGGCTCTGCAAGAAGTCTGTGCAGGGTTTGCGCCAAATGCGATGCATCCCTAGTGATGTCCATAGGATTACATTAACTTTCTTGCAAAACACAATTTGCCTAAAAGGATTCCAGGGGTGCAGTATTTCCACAATGGAGTTATTTTTATACAGAAGTTCCCACTAAGAACTCAATGTTTCAGCAAGGACACTGAAATACAATGCTGTGCAAGGCAACAATCTGCTGCAAAGCTGTCTTCAATCCTAACAGTGGCCCCGATTTATTAAAGCTCTCCAAGGCTGATACACTTTCATCAGTGAAGCTGGGTGATCCAGCAAACCAAAAATGAATCTGGGCCAGGATTGCGAACATTTGCTAACAAATATCAAATGAATTTAAAAAAACCCATTCCAGGTTTGCTGGGTCGCCCAGGTTAACAGACGAAAGTGTATCCTCTCCAGCCTTGGAGGGCTTTAATAAATCAGGCCCATTGTAAATAGGTGAAGGTAAAGGATTTTTTTTTATTCTTTCTTCACAAAACTGGTGTTCGACTTTAAGAATTGTGTTTGGCCTGGGTGAGTATATGGTAACAATGTAACCACACCCTCTCTTTATATCTCATTATCACAGTGCTTGTATTGTGAGCTGCTTGTATACCTGGAGCATCCTACTAATGTAAATACCACACCAGAGGAAATAATACAAAGATACAACCGTATGAACGTCATGTGCAATCTCTGTGTAACAACTGAACGTCATAGGCGGTGGTATATTCACCTTTTCGGGCAATTGTTTACCCCTGCTGATGGTCTAGCTACTGATAAACGGGTCCCAGTGCTAATTTTTAGCAAGGCTCCTACCATTAATTAGGCTGTATTAATATAGTGGCAACATATTATGCAGCGCTGTACATTAAATAGGGGTTGCAAATGACAGACAAATCCAGACAGTGATACGTGAGGAGGAGAGGACCCTGCCCCGAAGAGCTTACAATCTAGGAGGTGGGGAAGCAGCACCCACTAGGAGGGGATATGAAATGGTGGGAAGTAGTGAGGATTTAAGAGATGGAAGACGATGGTAGTGGTTGATGCGTTGGGGTTTGAGTGTTCTTTTAGGAGCAGAAAGTAGGAGTAACCTGAATGGGAAGTGGAAGACCATTCCAGAGAGTCTCATAGGACCGTGCCCAGAATACCATTAGAACAAGCGTTCTTCTACTACTGTCTTTCTTTGCTGGGCTCCGATCATATCATCCAATACAGGGTAAGAATGAGGAAGCCAAATGATAGGAAATCTCCTCTGCTTGCTCTGGGTACAACAGTGATTGTACCTACAGACCCCAAAATAAGGGCCCGGTCTCAATTGGGACCTCTGCAACCCCTGTGCCCCCACAGTACTAGGCTGTAATTACAAAGATAAACGTCTGATGATGAAGGGAAGAAGTAAGTTCAGCAGAAATATTGATGGGCAATACATTTTATTTGCGGACATCAAAATATAAAATACATATGTGAGAGCTTTTTTACCAAAGTATTTGTATTCCTGTCCATCAGCCATAAGATTTACACAGCTCTGCCATACAGCACAGCCCTGTCTGGCAGGGTAGGAGACCTGATATTTCACAGCTGCAGTTAAGTGACATTTTTAGGTCTTGTTTCTCCCTCATCATGTGATTGGACAATAAAAGGAGAAGCAGATGAATGATGATCTCAGAGGTCACTTAGAGGAATGGCAACACAACTGATTGACTTCTTGTACTGCCTGCCTCCCTCCATCACAGCTCTGGTGTGCAAACAGATGTTAGCTTCATGCACTTGTGTGCATTTAATAAAATACAATAATTAATGAATATAGAGAACTTGTCTTCTATATCTGCCTGCAGTCCAGGTTGAATAATAAATATGAAACTTGTATAAATACCTAGCATGCAGCTGCATCACCATCCATGCCAGTTATATCTGTCACGCTCCATAAGGATAATTAGATGGTTTTTGCAAACTTGTGACGCAGCTGTCTTTACCTATGATGTAATAATACCATATTGCATTACACCATGTTATTACTACTGATATCATCTTCTACTTTTAAAGCGCCATTGTTATACGCAGCGTTGTACAGCGAGTTTATTGTCATATCACCAACTGTCCTTGAGAGCTTACAATCTAATGCTTCAACAGTCTTGTGACATTAAAGTCAGTTTTGGGGGCAATCTACATACAAGCATGTTTTGGGGATGTGAGAAGAAACAGAAGTACTTGAAGAGAATCCACGCAAAGGGAGGACATATAAACTCCATGCAGATAGCGTCTTGGCCACGATTAGAACCGGTGACCCATACTACAATGCTTTGTCAGTCATCAGCCATTGAGGTGGATTGCTGGTTTATTGGTTTCAGTTATTTTTTTATTGGTGGATATTGCGACTATTTAAAGCAGTAGTAAACCCATAGATATTCACCTGTCCCTATTTCTTTGCAGCCACCCCTCTTCCTTTCTTTTGTATCCCAATCTTGAATGGCCAGGATGACATATGTCACGCCAAGGCACATGTTATGAGTTATTCAGTCCCAGCACATGCAAGGGAAGCCGGGATTGCCAAGTAACCTGTGAGCTGCGCATGTGCGGTGATCAGGCGGGTAACAATAGTTATTGCAGAAAAAGACATCGCCCGTTCTTAATATTCACCAGCCTGAATCACGAATTGGCAAAGTGGGACTTTAGTTTCACTTTAATAGGTTTTTTCAGAAATAAGTTTAGTCAGAAGCCAGTTATTGTTTTAGGGAAGGAATTCCATGCACAGTGTCCCCTGGTTAGAATGTTATGCTTAGATAAGACACGAGCCAATGTTCAATACACAGGTATGGGACAGAAAGGTAAGTATATTTTCTTTAGGAGTTATTTTACTGTAGAGATATACAGGATCATATATCCTAATGAGGAGATTCACATTTTGTCTTTTGGTAAGTCACATTGTCTTTTTGGAAATGCTGCTGCTGCATTAAACCTTTGACATTAAAAATTAAGAATCATTTTTATTTTTTTATTAGTGTCACCTGTCGGCTTCTGAATTTTCATACCGGGCAGACTTCTGCAGTGATGTAAAATCTCCGCCAGTACAAGTCCAATCAGCCATACTCAATATTGCATAAAAGTGAAGTTACACCTCACATGCAGAACACACTTCAAGCAAATATTGTAAATGATATCAACTTACATCTAATCAATATTGCTAAATCTGCAGATTTCATTAAAACAAGGGACTATTGCAATAAAAGCTGCAGATTTAGTATACCTGAAACTGTTTTTTTTAACTTGGAAAAGGTTGGGATAGTTGGATGGGATGGACCAGGGTTGGTGATCCTTGACTGAAGGTCCTTTGTTGGGGCACTTCATGTTGGAGGGTGACAACGCTCTGTCCCCGTAATGCAACTGCGCTCCTGCAATGTCACTGTCACACAGGCTTCTGATGGGGAGTACACCACACGGTACACAGGCCTGGTCCACGGTTGTCACCACCGCTTTAAGTATTGCTAGACAGCCATCAAGGAATGATTTTTTTTAATGATTTGCAACACTTTAGCAAACGTCTACTTAATTGAAATGTAGAGTAAGAATAGCAATCCCTCCTTTGTATGTTAATGTTTGCCACCCCACAATATATAAATAAATAAAAGTAGAGAAAAGAAAGCCTGGATTTTTTAAGGCAAAACAAATCTGTATTGTATATTGCACACAAATAATCATATATACCAATGGGCTTTTCAATATACATGCTGCTGATCTACACTTGCTTCTTGCAATATCCTGAATTATCTGGATTATATATCCCTTTCCGCATCATTATGGATTCATAATTCGAACGAGACAACTAGTCACACTGGATAACAAGTATTATTGGTCTCTGCCAATCCCCTGAGAAAACCACATGGCGAAACGTGTCGGGTAGGGGCTTTACATCTTATACTCGTGTTATTTATTTAGGCATCTGACATGTATAGCTAATGGTCTACATATTCCATGCTTATTTAATGGGAATGACTACATATCACCGTTGTTGTTATAAATGATTAATCGTGTGAAATATACAATACAAATTTGTTCTGCCTGAAAAAATCCAGCTTTCTTTTCTCTACTTTTTTTTAAACTTCTACTTAAAGTGTATTACCATATCCCTGAGGAAGCCCATTCGTGGCGAAATGCGTTGGATTCATTACACTATAAGCATGGTTTTCTTCATCACCCTTTTTTGTATTCCTTAAATATACCTATGTACAATGTTACCCATATAATGTGAAGTGTCAATGGGGTATAGATCTGTCTGAACTTGTTTACTGTGTTTTAAATACAACAATTTTGTTTCTCAAAACTATCTGCAAGCCCAAATTCTCTTTCTTTCCCTCCCTCAATTTCTACCTAAAACATATTTATCTCTGCGTTTCCTATTTCTAAACGCTTACAGAGATATCATATGATAAGCAGATGCTATATTTACACTACAGCTTCCTGTTCCCCAATTCACGCAGCACCCAGGTGAATAGGTGTGTGTCATTTGATACAATTTGTTTTCTGACCATCTAGAAGTCTTTGGACATGTTGCATTCAGTATGTGGCCCTCTGGCAGTCCATGATTTAGTGAATATATACATGTCTGTTCCTATTGTGAGTGACCAATGAACAGGCTGCACCCAGATTAGGGTGGAATAGAGTGTCAGTGGGAGGGCAGTCATCTCCAGTCACCTGGCTGCACAGATTCACTCACGTCAGATGTAGAAAACTCTCCAGCACAAGAACAACAGATATCTCACTGTCACTCTAACTCCTATTACACCTTTCTTGCAGAAATGGACACCGATTTACGAAGTCGGGCCAAGTGAACCTGTCCCCCAGGTATGTTTCTTAGTCCTGTTTGTAATATTCTACTAGTATTGTTCCGTGTGTCATTGATGAAAGTAGAAAGTTTGGAGTTAGAGTGATATCAGTCACCAGCTGAATAAATGAGAGCTTTCATAGTATGTCAATGCCATGGGTTGTCAGCTTTGTAAATTCAATATACAGAGGAAACCAGCCAGTGGGGCCACTTTATATCCAAACTTTCTGCTGATAAATCCTGAATCCTCAATCTTGCTGTATTGTAATCAGCTGATGAAGCAGATTTTAAAGGAGCGGTCTGCTCAAAAATTATATTTCAGTTTCTGCCGTCTGCTTCCATTCTGCTAATTGTGAGAATCTTCTTTTGAATATCAGAATCACCTAATGCATTAAATTTATGGGAAACTAGATAATTTATATTGGATCTAGAATATTAAAATACAGCATTTCAAAGACGTTTCAAATCAGCAGCTTTCATGAAAAGAATCACTTGTGATCCTGCCATGCTGTTTGGCTACTTCCTGTTAAAGGGTGACAACTGTCTTCCAGATGTGTTTCTACTTCCTGTTATAGGGTGACAACTGTCTTCCAAATGTGTTTCTGCATTGTCACCATCCCAGGCTTATGGTGGAGACTACAAATGCCTGCGCAGATGCATATTGTGCAGGCTAGGCTTGCTGATAGCTGGTCCAGGACAATGGCATGTAACCAGTGCATAGTGAAAAGAGCCTGCAGGAGATTGGCAGCACTAAGTCCTTACAGTATTGTCTCCTAATTAGGTTTTATGTCTCCTGAAGTTTATATCTACTTTAAGTGCTAGGTGACAACTGAAAAAGTCACAAATATTTAGCCTGCATGTTTAAAATGCTTTTTTTATTGCTGATACAAATTCAGCTGTAATTATTATTCAAATGTCAAATTTTAAGAGAGAAAATATTTATAGTAAATGCAATATCAGAAAAAGATTTGTACAGAAAAGAGTGATATACCTCATTATACAGAAATGCAGTTAATTGACTTGGCAAAAGATAGCGGAATTTGTGTTTTTGTTTTGGGTGTAGTTTAGAGCTTTGTTTCTTTTTGGGAGCTCTGGATGCCTGCAGTTATTATTCAGCTTTAATGAACATTGTTTTATATCTGATGCAAACCAATCAGAAATATGACAATGCACAATCTGTGAACTGCTGCAGAACTATTCGTCTATGGGCGAGATCTGCGTCCGGCTGACTCTGCTCATCTGGTCTCAGCTTGAGGGCAATGTCCGACACTTGGTATGGGGTCGGTGGTGCTGCATTCTGTAAACATATGAATAAGCTGCTTTGGAGACATTGCAAGGATATTCCATTAGGGCTCATTCACCCCACTGCATATGTGATCGTGTGTTCTAAATAAACATATGCTGCTGTGCACATTTTGCAGCAGAGATAAAAGAAACACGCCTTTTTTGAACCGTTTGGTTGTATGCTATGCTACGCTACATGTGTGGCGGCATATTGCATTAGTCTTAGCATACCAGACTGATATCTTTTTTTACTTTTACATCATTGGTCAGAACTGTACTCATAAGTGTGCTTGCTTTGGGCAACGCATAACAACCCTGTTGATGTAAACAGACGCTTATTGTTTGTGGTGAAGCCCATGGACTTGAAATGACCATCATGAAGACAAAAGGGAGTCAGTTTTTACATATTGGTCTGAAGTTTTAGAAATCTGGTAAGGATGGACATATGAGAGCTGCCAATGCAGACTTGCTTTTAGCAGGTACAATTGGAGCTGCCAGATTTACAATAGCTTTTATATGCAGTAAGTCTCCAGATTGGTATTTACCATGAGAACGTATTTGTTCCTTACTTCACTGGCTGCAGGCCTGTTCCTAATCAGTCATATGTGAGGTGGAACTCTTGTGCAGCCGAGGTTTAGGATGACAGAGTTGGAGTTTTCCCTTTAAAACAAATGTCAGCTGTTATACTTCTATCTTGATACCGGCCTTTTACCTTGCTGAAGGTTTGTATTTACCTGGAGAATATCTCCCCGGATTATGTTTTGGACCTGCTGATTGCCAGTTATATAACCAGGTCCGTTTCTTGTTAAGAACAGGTTATCGCAGCCTCTTATCTCAGGGTTTTATTTTGGAATTCTTGCTGATTTAAGTGGAGAGAGTTTTTCCATGAGGGGTTTAGCATTGCCGGTGATAAGGCTGTATATCTTGGCAGGTATTATATTTAAGTATTAAGCAGCCATATGTGAGCGTCGTTGTATTTTCCCTGACTGATATGTTCCATATTGCATCAGAAAGACTTCATACCCTTAAAGGAAACCCATCAGGATGGAAATATGGTATCAGCCATTGCTGACTTTACTTTAAGGTCCATTTTCTAGAATAAGTCACTAGTAAAATCGGAGGTCTTCCAGCAGTTGGCTTTCCATTCCATGTACTGCTTGTGTCTTTAGGTGCAGGGAGCCA
The DNA here is from genome assembly GCF_032062135.1 of Pyxicephalus adspersus. Lineage (NCBI taxonomy): Eukaryota > Metazoa > Chordata > Amphibia > Anura > Pyxicephalidae > Pyxicephalus > Pyxicephalus adspersus. The sequence continues at coordinate 45,969,281 of NC_092869.1, read as the reverse complement.
TGTTGGTAGAGGCAGGGCTTTGCTTCCCCATGTAAAAGCCTCCAGCAAGGACATCACAAAACCTCATTATTAATCTTGAGAGCGGCAGAAGTACCTTAGGTACATTATATTTCTGTCACTGGAAATAAAGGTTTCCAGTGATGGGAAAACCAACAAGTGCTGAACCCAGCAGCACCATTCTGTTCTAAGGAGAAGGGAGCAAGAGACACCCCTCTATACTCTTCACCATTGGAAAGTACAACGGTCATTCCTGTTCAGACATTTATTGATCCACCTGGACAGATCAGTGAATAACGTTGGGGTAAAACTTTGTTATTAAATCCAGAATCATACGGTTTAAACACAATCAACATTTCTAGATGTTTTTATAACATTACAAATCCTCACTTTTTTTTTTTTAATGTAGTCCCACAATTATCCACATTAATAAAACCCGATTAGTAAAAGCACCCTGGTCAATGTTTTAGTTTGTCCAAACCCCTGTAGCTGTCACTTTTGCTGTAAATTGTTTCAAAACTAGGAAAATATTTTTTCTTGGCTTAGTTTACACCTAAACAATATCTTTATTTTAGGGTTTGAAGGATTTAGAAACACTTTAAATTTTGTTTGGCAGCATTGTTTAAACAAACTTTGGTCTGAACATACTAAGTCATTTAATTCTATTTATTCCCCCCATGTTATTATAGGCTCAGTAAATGATTACACAGCTGGGAGCTTTACTATGCCCATTTTGTCCTGATTCATTTGTACTATTGATGTCTGGATAAACAATTGTGCAGGCAGTCAGATGAGCCTTTTAGACAGGTCCTCTTCTCTGTGTGCACAGAAACCTCTGCCACCGTCCCTCCGCAGCAGCTGTGACCTCTCGTTACACCCTTTCCTATAGCGAATGGAAAAAATCCATGTTTTTTTCGGAAACAAAACAGGAAAGAAGAGACAAAAAGGAAATAAACAGAACAAGTGTGAACAAATACTAAAAGAGTGAAAAACAGCAAAGTGTTGCAATGTATAAGATGTAATCTGTTCCCAGATTTCATGATTCAGCCGCTCGACGCAGATATTTTGGCAAAGGTGTTTCAGCATTATCATGGCCACTAATATATGATGGTGGGAAGGATTAGTGAAACGATTGGGGTGTGAGGTGACAGATCTGGGTTGGGTTTTAAGGTCAAGCATTCGTTTCTTTTTAAGGGTAAAGGGACTGTAAATTTCACATATCTGGAAAGAGCACTGTGTACAAAAAACAATTGCTTTTAAATCTTTTAGCTTTTGTTTTATGTTTATATTAGCTATATCTATAGTCTTAATGTACAGTCTCTACCGAAGGCTGCATATTTCTCAGGGTAGGTTTCCATATGGCTATTATTATTAACTAGTATTTATATAGCGCCGACATATAACACAGTACTGTACAAAGTCCATAGTCATGTGACTAGTTGTCACTCAAAGGAACTCGCAATCTAATGTCCCTGCCATAGTCATATGTCATCATTAATACAGTCTAAGTTCAATTTGGGGGGAGCCAATTATTATAAGGGCATGTTTTTGGAATGTGGGAGGAAAACCAGAGTACCCAAAGGAAACCCACACAAACAAAGGGAGAACCTGCAAACTCCATGCAGATAGTGTCCTGGTCGAGATTCAAACCTGGGACCCAGCGCTGCAAAGGCCAGAGTGCTAACCACTGAGCCACTGTGCCATCCTGGTGATAACAGTGGACCATGCCTGCTCGTTTTGTGTAGAAATTGCCACTTGTAGACCCCATACGAAGTCCATGGGACTGAATGGCAAGGCAGGAGCGCAGTTGGGGGACGAAGACAGGGTGTTGTCCCTTATTACAGGAACTACCTGAATGGGGACCTTCATGGCAAGATCACTAAGGATTCTGCAGATTTATCAATAATAAAAAGGACTTTTTAAATAACATTAATATGTCACAACTTATATAAGATTCCAGTGGTTGGGTTTGCAATTACTTTAGCTTTGGGCTGAAGTTCAAAACTTCAATAAGTACCAATGTGGCACCCAGACACCAGTGCATGGAATATCCATGTGGACAACTCTGTGTGTCTTCTAGGTAACAAGCAATAGGGATGAGCGAGGATGCCTCTGGCATTCTTGCAGAAATTTCTTTGAACTACTGATGGTTCTGTGAAATTTCGGTGAACCCAATTCACAAAACCATCGAAAGAGGAGGATTCACAGGATTCCCTGGGAGTCCTCCTGTTTGCGACCCCCGGGGCACTAGAGGTTATTTAACCGCTATTGCCCCGGGATCGCAGTGGATTTTCAGAGCTTCAATCATTCTTGCAGCTCTGGGAATCCTGTTTGCGATCCCCGGCACTAGAGGTTAAATGGGGACAAGTATCCCCATTTAAAAACTCTGATGCTCCCTGACTGGCTGAGGAAAGCTTTCCTCAGCCAATCAGAGATCACTAGAGGTTTTGAATGGGGAAACTTGTAACCCACTTAAACTCTAGCCGGGGATCGCACACTGAGCTGATCAATGAATGCAGCCGGCGTTGCATTCATTGATCAGCGCAGCCCATGATCCTGAAGGCAACATGTACTAGGTAACAGACAGCTTTTTATTCCCCGCCTTTGTAATGAATACTTCAAGAACCCATATAAACATAATAGTACAACATTGTAGCAATAATACAGTAAGTAGGGTTGAAGTTTTGCTGTCCTGCTTTAAAATATCATTTATCTGCATTTGGTTTTAAAGAATGGATTTGTGTGTTTACACTTTGGTGGATCTGGAAAGTTTCCTGCCATAGTGATGGACAGGAATGTAGAGAAGTACTTCCTCTCTGAGGTTTAGTGGTTTGCCACATGAGCCGGTGGTTAGAAAGTTTACTTAACTGCATTATCCTCAGTCACTGCACAGATACAAATAGGACCAGGTGTCTCTCTTAAAGTGATCTTTTAGTCTTTTAATACTTTGTAAAACAAGATATAGTTTGGGAGCGGGTTGCAAAAAAAGCTGAAAGCAGAGTTAAAATGAAATGCAAGCCGTAAAAGTGCTCAAATCTGACCTGGAATCCTCCTCTAGTCACTACACAGCAGAGCTGGATGGAGAGAGAGAGAGAGAAGAAGCACAACTGATTTATTAAAGCTCTCCAAGACCAGAGACGATCATGGAAGAACCTGGGCGATCCATCAAACCTGGAATTGATCTGGTCCAGGACTGAAAACATTGGCCAGCTAATTGCAAATTTTTTTTAAGAAATCAATTCCATGTTTTCAGAATCACCCAGGTGCTTCTATAATAGTCTATCTTCTCCAGTCTTGTACAGCTTTAATAAATGCTTGTCTTTTTACAAATAAATGTAAATCAGGCCCAATGAGCTAATCAGTTCATGTGATGACAAGGAATCATGTGATGCTGGAAGAAAAAAAAAGGGAGATGGGTTCATCACTGTGCTGCTTCTCCTTCACTGTCCAATCATAGACTGGGGGAGGGTCCATGACAGCCTTAGCTCAGGAAAAGTGGGTTGAATGCGTCTATCATTGAACCTGGAAACCTAGGGACACCTAGTGATAGGAATGATATACTGCACAGGATACCTCTGGACTGGAAATAAAAGTTAATATTGCAGCAAAAATGTTTTTTATTGTATAATTTTAGGAATGTTTTATTTTTTTTTTTTTTTGCTATAAGAGGCAAAGTTAACTTGGCTTCTCCACCTGTTCTTATGGGAAGTCCTTTTTCCTTCCCATTTGATTCCAGTCCAGTGTTGCAATAGCTAAATCTTCCAGTCTGATGAAATCCTTCTCTCCGATAAGACAGGCATTTGCATTATCTCATGATTCATAGCTCAATTCTTCTATCCTTATTTTTTGTTTCCTTATCTTTTATAACACCGGAGCCAAATGTCCTCTGGCTCATTTGCATAGCCCCGCCTCTCCACTTTGCACCTGTTATTGTTGAAATATTGAATTTTTAACTTTTTTGTTATTTAAATTGCCTGATGCTTTAAAAGGTTTCTCTTTGATTATTAGGACCGATTTACAGGGCATCCAGCCTCTGATCTGACGAACATAGCCAGCTACGCCTAGGATGGCGGCAGAATTTATAAAAAGTTGCTGCAAAGGGTGTTTTCAAAGCGAACAGAAGAAAGGTGAGTGTGACAGATGATTACTAAGCCTTATTAATGATGGACTTTTAATATCTCCTGCTTTCTTGGCCACAGGTGCTGCAATGTTCCTATTTGTTATAATGTAACTTATTAGTAATGTGATGTTACTTATTATAAAACGATTTCTCGCTTCCTTGTAAAATAATCACACACCAGCCTGTGCTGGTAGAAATATGCAATGGGCCTGATTTAATAAAGCTCTCCAAGGCAGGAGAGGATACATTTTCATCAATAAAGCTGGGTGATCCAGCAAACTTGGAATGAATTTCCTTTGCTAGCAAATGTTTTCAACCCTGTACCAGATCCATTCCAGGTTTGCTAGATCACCCAGCTTCACTGGTGAAAGTGCATCCTCTCTAGCCTTGTGGAGTTTTCATAAATCAGCCCATTGTATCAATGTGGATCTGTGCTGCAAGCATTAGTGGCCTGGTTTTATTATTTTGCATGTCTAGGGTCAGTAACGGAAGGCAGCAAAGTGATTTAAAGTGGCCCTGTCACCACAAAGTCATTTACCAATAAAGCCAATCTTGTAATAGAAGAGATCAGGTATTAAATTTACCTTTTCAGATGGCCCCTGTCCTAAAGAAGCATATTGTTCTCCAGCTGCTAAAGGGACTGAACTGGTCACCAAGCACAATGGTTACATGCTAGTGGGGTAAACTGGGTGAAAGGGTCTTTAGGAAAGGGGACAGCAATGGCAGCCACCTGCTTATCTCTGCACAGGCTTGCTAGTAAAACATTAATTCACTGCCACCTATTCTGTAGGGTGAAGTTTCTACATTGTAATTATTAAAATTTAAAGCGTACAACATATCACCATGGATCTTTCACTTACAAATGTGAGGGTGCATTATTGCATATATGTTAACGCAACACGCGGTCATGCATTAAGGCAGTACATTCATTTTTTTAGAGCATCCTAATGCACTAAAAATGCTCCGCACTGTTCGCATCTGTGCGTTGCGGTGTTCTGAAATGCATACAAATGAATGGCACTGCAATACAACGCCGTCATCCACTGTAGTTATTTATGAGTTACAATGTTTGCATGGGAGCTTTACTGCTTGCAGGAGGGGTGAACTCTTGGGTGAATGTTCAAGTACAGCAAATTACACATTATTACATAGTTAGGTTGAAAAAAGTACAACTACTAGAAAAATAAACACACCCCAGATAAAAAACCCTATGGACAGTTGATCCAGAGGAAGGCAAAAAAAATCCTGGGTAAAAAAAAAAATGGGGTGAAAAAAAATCTTCCTGATTCCATGAGCCAATTGGATGTTCCCTGGATCCTAGATCAGCAGTCCCTGTTACATTAAGCTTTAATCCCCAGGTATATTCTGTGCTTCTAGAAATCATCCAGCTTTTCTATAGAACTTGCTGAAACTACTTCCTGAGGGAGCCAATTCCACATTTTCACAGACCTTACAGTGAAGAATCCCTTCCTTATGCGGAGCTTAAACTTCTTTTCCTCCAGATGCAGAGTGCCCCCTTATTATGGCACAGTTATCTGCTAGTGTGCCCTCCCCTGGTAATACAAGGTTCCCCTTACTATCCATGGCCGATGAGATCCCTGCCAGTCATTTAGATGTGATGTTATCGGGGTGAACAATGCACATGTGTACTGGAGTTCTGGCACATGACGCCATTCTCAGGGTCGTACAAATTCTAGAAACAAGACATGAGCTTGCGCTGCACATTGTGCCACAGGCAGTGTGCACAAATAAATGTTTTTTATAGAGTTGTAAAAAACATTCTAGGAATAAAAGAGAGAATTTATGACAGAAGAGACTCTGCATGTCTGCCTAGGCTAACAATTCTACCTCCTAGCAATTTTTTGCTGTAAATGAGCCCTGAGGGAAGTAGGTTGATTGCCATTGCTGACCTCCAGGGTACTAGTTGCTTGGCTGCCATGTTGATTTTTTGGGTTTCGACATAAGGTATGTTGAGTGAACAATCCTGAACAAATATGCAGATCAGCAGACTTGACTTTACTTTGACTGCACGCTTGTTCTATGTCAATGAGTCAGCAATGACTGAAACAATGGACAGCCAGGTGCTAGCATTTTCTGAAGGAGGTTACCATTGATAACCTTAATATGCCTTACAAAACAGTTTTTTCCTAATTTCCCAATCTGTAACTTTACACAGTACATGACCCTTAGTGATATCTAAATTAAAAAATGTTTACCTTTATTGTCTGCACAATATGCAATCATTTACAGCCTAATTATACAAAAGGATACCTAATATGTTGTATATCCCCCTATGTCAGGGGTGTCAAACTCTGGCCTGCGTACTTTCTTTTGGTCCCCAAAGGAATCCCAAATATGTATTGCAGCTGACCCGCTGCTGCATTGAAATAGCGGCGCTACTACAATTTCGGCCATAACTTGCGTCAATAGACCAGCGGCCTCTCTGCCTATGCGTGGCCCCGCATTGGACTTTTATAGACACAGGGAATTGTAGTAGCGGTGCTTATTCAGTTGCAAATTTAGCCAGCGACTTTGTTGAAGCTTTTAATTTTGGCCCACTGCGTAATTGAGTTTGACACCCCGGCCCTATGTAATCTGTCTTGCAATCCCCAAAGTCCCTCAGGACATAATCCGTATTCAAAAAGCATATGGGTTCCCTAGAGGGAGGGTTTCAGAGAAACAAAAAAAGTAGGGTTGTATATGGCATTTAAATGAACATGTGTTATTTCAAACATATGTTGAACAGATATTTTATTCATACAATATATATACAATAAATACATATGGTACAGGAAATGTATCAGTTGTAGTAAGGATTACCCCTTCAGCACTTAGGGATTTAGATCCTAATAACTTTCGTGTTATAGTCCAATAAACCCTGACAAGATGGTGTATAAGAATACCTGACGCGTTTCGACCATCCTGGCTTCTTCAAAGAAGAATGAAAGTCAGAGTGGCTGCAAGTGTTGGATCAAAAGTTTTAGTGACAAGGTGAGGATTCTCTGAAATTTATCTTGTAGGATGTAATGAAGACTATGGCAAGTAAGCTTCCATTAGGACTAAATCAAAATGGTTGCGTCACATACGTGTTGAGCATTTGAATTCTTCAGGCAGGTGGGGTCTGATCTTGTTGCAGCCTTACTCTGCATTACTCCTAAAAATACCTGGAGTAAAGTACACTTCTAAGAATCATCACCTTGTCACCAAAACTTTTAATCCAACACTTGCAGCCACTTTATACCTCTGAAGTAACCCGGATAGGCGAAACGCGTCAGAAGGATACATCATCTTCTCACAGTTTAATTGACTATAACCTGATAACCCTTTAAGTTATTGGTATCTGATCCCCTAAGTGCTGAAGAGGTAATACTTACTACAACTAGTACATTTTCTGTACCATATGTATTCATTGTATTTGCAATCCCTATTTAATGTATAGCGCTGCGTAATATGTTGGCGCTATATAAATCCTGTTTAATAATCATAATAATTGTATATATATTGTATGAATAAATTATCTGTTTAACATAAGTTTAAAACAAAACATGTTCATCTAAATGCCATTTACAACTCATAAGCTTTTTGAACATTTACAGGGTAATCTAGACAAGAGGTTGGATGAATAGATGTCCAAGGGGCCAAACTACAACTAAGGGTATAACTAAAGCTCCCTGTGACCCCCATCTGCATCAGCCCGCATGACCACAGTGTTATCCTAAACATTGGCATTATTGTATCCTAAAAAAAGTGGTTTCAGGCAAGATTACAGTGCTGCATTTTATTTTAGGGGCTGGGGTATCTAGTATGCCAATATTCCTGCAATAATCCAAGGGTAGAGAATTAGTGATAACAGCTGTGCATCTGTCCTTCACCCCACAATGTACTTGCAGGCAGTTGGTGTCTGAGGAGGTCTTAGCACTACAGGTAATACAGAGGGTCCCCCCTTCATTGTAACTTTTGCAATATTTTATCCTTATCAATCTCAGATTGGGGGGTTTTAAAGTGCTACCTTGGCCAGGGTTCCATTCTGCTTTCATATGACTGTGTAATATCCCTTAATTTTCTGTCCTAGTGATACATTATGACAACATGCCACCAAAACAGAAAGTGAACAAAAAACCCTTCCAAAAAAAGAAATAAAAAAAAAGAAAGAAAAGAATCTAAAACCTTTCCAGCTTTATTCAGACGTTAAGAAAAAAGTTTTAGCTGGAGGCTCATAGCCAAATATTTCTGCAAGTCAAACAGTTTACATATATGGAAATGTGTCTTTTGTAAAAGAACTACATTATTTATGGTCTGTCTATGGTATTTGAACTGATGAAAGTGTAATGCCACGCGAGTTAAGAGAAAAAGGATCATTTATTTTTATCTGAGAAATTTGGAAAGAGTTCTCTTGTCTCCTATTTGTCAATTGGCATCAGGTGCTTGAATTTAACTGGCTGCTTTCCCCGAGCCGATGGAATTTTATCTCAGTCTCTCTGCCAGCTGAGGACTTATTAAAATGTCATTAGTGACACTGTAGATGTGACACCGGTAACGTCACCTTTTGCTGTACAAATGTGGCTTACAGGGAGAGTCCAGGTTTGCACAGATATTTACTAAAGGAGTACATAGAGTACACACATATTATCACCTTGCTGAACCGCCTAACAGTGTCTCATCTGTCCTGCACTAAGATTTGCTGCTGTCATCGGTCTTTCTGCTATAATTTAACTTTTTAAAGTCTCCTATTTAAAAATCTTTGTGTCCGTATTATGAATAAACTAACAATAATAATAAACTACTGCAGCTTGTGGATGGAAACGGACTTTAGAAATTGCATAGTAGAAGCAGTAACATATATCAGCTATATCGACTAGCCGTATGTAAAGTAGCACTGGTAGGCTCATTTACATTCCTTAGAAATTTGGAACTCTGTAGGTGTACAGTTAAAAAAAAATGTTGATAAAATTAATAAAAATATTACTATAATAATTATTAGTTATTCCATACTCAGGTAGCATGATGGTTTCAGAAAAGCAAGAAAGCTAGGGTGTGCACAGGTAATGGTGCCTGGGTTGGTTGGAACTGGAGTTTAACTATATGGCAAGTTTTCATTTCATCTGATCTCCGGAAAGACCAGAAACCCAACTACGCACACCGACATGTTTTTCCTTCTTGGAAAATATGACTTGTCATGGTCATATTTGATTGACCCTCCCACCTTCTGAATACAGAGATTAGGGAATGGGATGTAATGCAGTGTAAAAGCACGTCTGAAACAGATATTCTGCCCACAACTGATTCTATCCCACTGTTTGTACTCCATGGACTTCCTCACTCATAACCTCATTACACTCACGGCTCCAAAACGTTTCTAGAGCTGCTCCGACTCTCTAGAATGGTCTTGCTCATCCTCTTCAGCTTGTTCCTACTTTCTGCTCCTTTAAAAGAGCCCTCAAAACCCAACATTTCAACCTCAACTACCCATCTTCTTCTGTCTCTTAAACCCTCACTATTCACTCACCATTCCATATCCCCCTTCTCTTAGATTGTAAGCTCTTCTGGGCAGGGTCCTCCTTTTTTCCTGGGTCATTGTTTGTATCGGTCTATCACTTGCAACTCCTATTTCATGTACAGCGCAGTACAGTGTAATATGTTGGTGCTTTAGAAATACAGTTTAATGATAATCTTATAACTTGTTAGAATTTGATTTCAGGATTGTGTTTAGTTGGGCTATAAAGCAACGTTAAAGTTACGCTTTACACATTTGTGATCAGGGCAGGGCTTTATTGCAGGAAGGGATTGGAGATGTCCCTCCTACAATAGGCATACCCACCTGCTTGATCCGAGCAGAGCATGTGCACCTCATTGTTGGTTGCAAGGATATCCGGCACATCTCTGCTTCCCCGGCACATCTCTGCTTCCCCTGCGGTTGTCGGGACTAAATGAACTCCTGAGCACTTGTGCAGGAATTACCCCCATCAAGATGGTTGAAGATCACAAGGAAGAGAAGGAAGAAAATAGTTGCTCCACGATGAAATGTGGGCATGGTTTAATTCTACTTTAAGAATCCCCTTTAATATACAGTATGTGTGTATTTTAAGTCTTTTATAATAACCCAACTCTAACTGATGATAGATATATATATATATATCTATCATTTCCTAAAAATTTTCCGTTCTTTCCTGCCTTGCCAGATTCAGAATGTGCAGAGGCTGCCAGAAAAAGTTCACACATTGTTGATCTCCCTCCGATGTCATCTGTATCAATAAAACGACAAGTTGGCTGTACGGAGGATTATCTGCTCTCCAAGCTACCCGCAGATGGAAGAGACGTTCCATTTGTCGTTCCAACGTTCACACCATCGTATGTTCAGCCAAGAAACCTGACCAGCCCCACCCACATGGAAGGCTTGAAAGGCAAGTTTTGTGTTCTGTGTAATTTAAAAGGATAAATTCTTCAACAAACAATTGTCCATCTCTGAGCACAGGTGATTGGTGTCAGAACTCGGAGCGCCAGGTCTGTGATTCTGATGCTGGCTCCAACCTTTCGCCGTTATTATTATTATTATTATTAATAAACAGGATTTATATCGCGCCAACATATTACGCAGCGCCATCACAACCCAATTACAATTGGACTGGGCAGCAAAGGGAGCAAAGGCTTTACGATAGCCACATTTAGATTGACCAAACCTTAATATAACATTAGCACTAAGCTGGATCCGGTATAGAAAAGATCAGATAGTTGCAAAGTCTACAGACAAAAGCCACAGTTTAAAACCTAAATGGGTTTTATCGCTTTTGCAAGTTTACCACTCTGCTCACAATCACTGGCTTGCTTATCATGTAAATGTTTTATCTTAGCAAAGGAATTTTCTGACCTACAGATAGCGGCTGGAAGCAAATCCACCTATGCATTGCCAATGCAAATGAAAGCATAAAAATAGGAAAAAAGACAAGGCGTGTAAAATGTGAATGTCACAATTATTACATACGGTTGGAAACAATAACACCCAATTTGTTTAAAATACATAAAAAAAATAAATTGAAATGTTTTATTGCTGTAGTGAGGGATGATGAAATTTGAATTCCTGATTTTTATTAGTGTCCTGATACAAACTTTCCCTATACTCTTGTTACCTGGGACACAACAGGAAGTGGATATCTCTGCAAAGAAAGGGAAAACCCCTATTGGTCTCCATTGAAAGATTTCCTCTTTCATTTTGCTCCACTACAGTAGATGTTTAGTATTTTTATCACATTCTTTCCTGCTTACTACTGGCAATGGGGGGGGGGATGAATATCCCCAGCAGGGTCACAAATTGCAGTGTTCTCCCCGGTCCCTTTTAGCAGGGCGCACCACCCAGCACTTAGTGGCCACCTGTCCTGTGTGTTTTTGGGTGGTTACTGAAAAGTTGGGTCACATCACAAGAAACGACCACACGACTACAATGTCTTACCACCTGGCTTAAAAACATTTCTGTGGAGAATACAGAGATTGTAATAAACACCTGATAGGGGTCCTAATGCTTTTCTACTTGAAATATACTTGCTACCCATGAAATATTTTGTCTCATCATTATGCACCAGACACCTGAGTCATTTTTATGGAATAATGCCTATAAAAACAATATAAGATGGACAGGACAATAGGTTTGTCATCTGTTCTATGACAGATTTTTGTATGCTTTTATCTCATTCCAATCCTCTGCACTGTCAGTGGTAAGTACACACCTTGTATTGTGACGTCTTTATCTTCGGTCACTCAGGATCTGCAAGGGCCACATTCACAGACAGGAAGAGTGAATTGTCTGCCGTGTATCACTATGGAGCGAACTATGACGCAGTGTACAACCCGGGCTATGTCCTGCAGCACATTTCACCCGATCTGAACAGGCGGGGAACGCTAAGTCCAGATGCAGCAAGAATGTATGGCTCAGGTAATTCATGAAGATGCTTTTCAAATGAACCAAAGCCCCCATTGAACAATTTAGCAATAAGAAAATAGGAATGCTGCTGTGAAATGCTCTACATATAGGACCCTACATCACATTAGCCCTGGGTCCCTTTTTATTTAAAGCTGCCCCTGCCTATGTTTATTCCATGCATATTGTTCACATTTAAAAAGTTAGGATTGACTTCTGTTATCCAATAATGTGAAAAGCAAATTCATATTTTCATCTGCACACAACTGAATAATTACATATGCACCCTTGTTGATTGCCCTTTTTTATCTCCTTAATCAATTAGCCCCTGAATCTCCGCTAAAATTAGTTTCAAGCATTGACTTGGTACAGTAATAGTCCTCACTTTAAAGGACACTTTATTGTGAATACAGATAATAGGAATCTTACTTTACAGCTGGATTATAACTTCCTCCATCCTGTTTCTCTGATACATTGTCCACACAGCAATCTACAGCAAATAATGACTTATGACTTTCCTCTGATGATTGGGACATTAATCATGACAGTGTTTGAACAGCTCACAAGGAACTATGAATGCCGCTACACATTCACACAGACTAGATGAATGATAAGACATGGGTAGGATGTAATAAGGATTTTGAGTGTTTAGAGAAAGGTATCACGGTGTAATAGACAAGCAGGATAAAAAAATTCTACATGTTGTTCAAGGTCTGTTGCCAAAATCTTATATTTACACCTAGTAGTGGGAGCTAAATGCATTTTGCAGAAAGGTTAAGGAAGTGAAACAATATAGCATTATCATTCACTCACAGATTACAGTTTCATCTGACAGTCTTTTCCTTGCAATGAATAACTCAATGCTGTAACTAAATCCTTTAATCTTTGGGTTTGTTTCAGTCTGTGACTTGAGGAACATCAAAACAAGCGATTCTGCCGGACTCAGCACTTCTCTGTATGATCTGAGCAGCCTTATTCAGGTACTGGAAAGTATACCAAACTATGCATGGCGTGTAATAATTGGGTGGAATGTAATAACTGGATATGTGAAGTCAGGTTGCCAATACAAATCACTATCAGGTTCTGTGATATGCGAAGATCCAACGTTGATCATTTTAGCTTTTGTACCTGTAGAACTCCAAAATACCCAAAGCAATTTGTATATTTCCATTATGAGCTGGTTGATATGGAAATACCTATGTGATATACAAAGCTATACTTTTAGGGGGGAAACCGGGCTTTTTTGTAATTTGTATTGCAAATTATATTTTATTGTCCATGGAAGTTATACACAAAAAGACAAAAATAAAACATGATGCAAAAAATGCACGGTGATGTCATACGCAGATCAAAGATTATACAGTTGATCTACATTTGAATACATTTATAAATACAATGAAATATTATTTATTTATTGTATGTACTGCTACCAGGGTATGGGGTTTACATGAACATCTACTTCTTGCACTGAAATGTTTCTGCCTATTGCTAGGGGATTGGCATGCCTTGCCATCTGCAAATGCAGAAATGTAGAAAGAAAACAGAAGTTCCAGCAGCAATTAGCAGCTAAATGCGTGTGCTTTGTATGCTTAACGGTGGGAAGGGAGAAGTACTTTGGAGTCCTTCTGGAGGGAGAGAGTTTGGGGTGGTCCCCCATGTATTATAATACAGTACAAAGAACAGGCAGAGCCAGGGCACACAGTGTGCAAAATTGCAGGCAGTAAAAAGTGTTGTCACCCACATTATTCTATTCAGCCGAGGGTATTCAGTAGGGTTGGGGGGGAGGGGATATGCCACAACTCTTCACTCTCTTCACTCCTACTCATGACTTCCTCACTCATAACCCACCTTCTGAATACAAAGATTAGGGAATGTGATGTAATGCAGTGTAAAAGCACGTCTGAAACAGATATTCTGCCCACAACTGATTCTATCCCACTGTTTGTATTCTATGGACTTCCTCACTCATAACCTCATCACACACGCAGCTCTAAGACTTTTCTAGAGCTGCCCCGACTCTCTGGAAAAGTCTTTCTTGTCCTATTCAGCTTGCTCCAACTTTCTGCCCATTTACCTACCCTTCTTCTTCGGTCTCCAAAACCCTCAAAACTCACTCACCATTCCATATCCTCCTTCTCTTAGATTGTAAGCACTTCTGGGCAGGGTCCTACCTTCTTATTGTGTCATTGTTTGCATCGATCTATCATTTGCAACCCCTATTTCATTTTATGCCACTGTTCATATTCTATTGACTTCCTCACTCATAACCTCATCACATGCATGGATCCAAAACTTTTCTAGAGCTGCCCCCACTCTCTGGAATGGTCTTCCTCTTCCTATTCGGCTTGCTCCTACTTTCTTCTCATTTAAAAGAGTACTTAAAACCCAGCGCTTCAACCTCACCTACCCCTCTTCTTCTGTCTCTTAAACACTTTCTACTCACTCATCAATCCATATCATCCCTCCTCTTTGTAAGCTCTTCTCGACAGAGTCCTTCCCTCTTCCTTTGTCATTGTTTGTATCTGTCTGTTAGTTGCAACTCCTATTTAATGTACAGCGCTGTGTAACATGTTGGCGCTATATAAACATGGTTAATTACTATTATTAATAATAACCTCCCATTAATTGAGAATATGTTATTTTTCAGAGATACGATTCTGTCTCCAGCATCCGAAGCAGCAATTCTTCCAGGAAAGATTCACAAGGGAGCAACCGCAGCCTTGGTAAGACTAGTAATCAACTTGATTTGCAGAATTTGGCCTATTTCTAAAGAAATAAATACGCTAGGAATCCATACTGAAATTTACAGACTCCACATACTTTAAATTAATCTCCCTACAAACAAATTTTTTCATCCCATAGTCTAACACAATGTGCATGCTTCCAGTTAATCAACAGATTGATTGCATAATAAGACACATCTGAACAATGTATTGTTACCTTTATGCATTAAAGAAAAAAAAATATATTAATATATATTGAACTAAATCGAACAATACAATGAAAAAGCAGGTTTTGCTGCAATATACATCTTCAATATCAAGGCATCCTGTGCAGGATTTTCCTACACTAGATGTTCCTAGTCTTCTAGGTTAAATGATGGCCAGCAGTATTGAACCCACAAATTCAAAAGCAGTATTGAAGCAGCACAAATAAAGATTATTTTAATCACCCTCTCCTCCTATTAGCATGTTCTTTGTCAGCACATGTACTGATTTGCCCCTTGTGCTGTGCATCTCTCTTTCTGAACTCTGTACAGAAGATTGCAAGAGGTTGATACCAGGTCAGGTAATGACACTGCATATATATAGGCTTTATTATTTACTGATTAATATTGAGTGTAATCTATATTACAGCATTTTTCTTTCTGCAGATACAATAACATTGTCTGATAACGAGCGGGAATTTGGAAGACTGAATTTCAAGCTGCGATACGTCACTGCCGTGGAACAAATCTGGATCACCGTGATACAAGTAAGAATGCAGCGCCCCGGGCATTTATAGTTGTGCAAAGTTTGCAGACAAACTCTGAACATTTTTTGGAACTGTGCTGTATGTAACTACCTGCAATATTTCTTTGCACTAAATCCCCATCATGTTTTAGGATTAAAGCTAGAAATTTCCACCGGAGGTTTCAGGAACTGGGATTAGATGTGTTTAAGCAGCACGCAGAGTTTAGACGTGTTAAAAATTAGGGAATAGCAAGCTTGGAACAATGTGGTCACAATAATGAATTTAGGAGTTCTACAATTTGGGATGTTTGTCATTGGCCATCATGCACTGATATATATGAAGACATGAACAATATTGGAAAAAGGAAAGGAGTTTCAGGACAGTGATCACTATATTGTGCATATCTGAAAGTTATGCTGCTGTCGTAAAGGTCGGCATTTCTGAGTGTGTTTGATGCCTGTGACCCCATGCCAGGTGCTGTGGTTCCATGCCAGGCACGGTGGTCCTGTTTGCAGACTAAATCTAGGAATGTAGGGGTTTGAAGATGGAACCAAAGCTTGTGGCATGGGACGCCAGCATCTAAAGCTTCCGGAAGTGTTAAGTGTTGCAAAACCTTACGGAAGTGTCAGTGGTGGAATAGTGCATGGATAAACCAAATGGGCTGCCAGAAATGCTAGAATAAAACTATTCTATTCCAGTTCTTTTTATTTAAACATAATAGGGTCCAAATAAAATTTTCAATGTGTTTTTTTTGTTTGTTTATAGTACTTATATTGAGAGTACAAACTCCTAAAGTATCCATTTTGACCTTTGTTAAAATTTTTTATATTTCAACTTGGTGCCATAGTTGCTTGTATTTTTTGCTCAATTTGAAGATGTTAGACATGTTGTAACTTTTTACTACTGGGAAAATTTGTACTGTGTTCTGGTGACAGGTTCTCTCCCTCAGGGACTGCATATGTCCAATTGTGTGATATTTGCGATGAAATGTATGGTTCCTTTAGAAGAATAAACCAGACCTTCTTTCTGCTTCTTAAATAGCTGAAAGACCTGTACTGGCCAGCAAGCTGCGGGGATTCTCCGAACGTCTTCATTAAAGGCACCATTACCCTCCCCAAAGCCGTCCACTTCAAGTCCTCTGCAAAGGAAGCCGCTCTGGTGAGTGCACTGTTAAGGGCGTTATTAGGAACCGGCCACGTGTAAGGATTTTCTTGCTGATGACATGCTGGATAATTGCTTTTGCAATTAACAGTATTTAACTGTGATCACCCAGGTCAAATTGTCATGGTTAGTTTGGTTTTAGGAGGTAAACAAAGCGGATTACCCCATTCCAGAAGAGCACTATGTTTACAACAATAAATATTGGGCTATAAACCAATGGAGGATTCAATATTTGTACCTGCCTGCAGGAGCTGAAGGAAACTTTATGAACTCATGCATGGTGGAATATGAAACTTGTGTTACTCTATGTTAGTGTTTGTTAATGTATTTGTTGCCTGTTAGCCTGCGTGTGGGGAGATGGGGCCCAAAGTTTGCTGTAGCACCAGAAATAAATTTTTCATTCTTTCATTTGGTGTTGGGTGCTTGGAAATATTTGGTCTATCTAAATTTTACTGCACACTAAATTTTTAGGTATGCACCTGATTAGCATCCTTGGTTCAAAAGACAACTAATTACATGTGCTGATTTGCATGGTTGGTAAAATAGTTACAGATGTAAAGTGACCCCAAACTAAACCAATGTCTCCCTTGTTCTTTATCCTGGCAATGAGGAAAGGCTTTCTCACTTGCTAGATAAGAGCTAAATCTGATGAATTGGCTGGAAAAGGCCCAGCTACCAAAATGACAGCTTGGAACCTTCTGGTGGGTTTTTATAATAGGACAAGACCACAAGAATCCTGCAGCTGCATGATCAAGTGGCCCATATGCCAAATCTCTGAATACTTGGCAGACTTTGGAGGACACCTAATAGTGTATTAAGCAGGCAATGCAGCTTTGCAAAGCTTTCAATGCCAATGAGAGGCCTGTGAACTGGATAATTGTTTCTTTGTATTATGGACTTTGCTTGAACCATACTTTCTGCTCCCATAGTGTGTTGCAACCGTTCTCTGGAGAGTGCAGAGGAGTAATCAACATCACCTACTGTAGAGTAAATTCTAAATTACCATTAGAAATGGTAAAAACCTTGTTGCAACAAGTATTACTTATAAGACCATGTCGTACAGTAACATGCTAGTTTCTAATGACGTCAGGACGCCAACTCCATTAGTGACACTTGTGAGGCACACAGCAGGCAATGAGAATGACGTAGTGATCACACTCCATCACAAACTTATTTGGAATTTCTTGTGACTTCTCCAGGAACAAAATATTTTTACCTCCACTCCAAGCTTAACGGTGACAAACTGATGTGACGTAAAAGCTGACCTTTAGGCTCTCAAACTCAAGATGCCCATTTAGCAGATCAGTTGCTTTGCAAAATGTAAATACCAAGTTTAGAAATCTATCTAGTCATGCGACCAATGTCAAAGTAATTACATTCTGCTTTTACTATCAATAGTTTAAGCGTTATGCAGTTACAACAGAATTCTTAGCAATATGTAGGTATTGTGGAAGAGCACTTGTGGATTTTAATAACTTCTTTTTGTTCAGTTTTATGAGCAGTGGGTTGTGTTTTTGTCCTTTATACAAGGCATCATTATCTTATAGCTTCAGTCCCCAGATATTAAATTATTGTACTTTATGGAGAATCTACTGGAGAAAAGGAAGTGGATGTTGACACCACAATCTGGCTTTGTAATCAACGTCTTGTTGGTCAGAAGCAGAACTGCAAAAAGCAGCTTAGGACACTAAAATATACCCGGATATATAAACACACCATTACTCAAGGCTAAACTGGAATTAAAAAAGCAACCAGGTTACATTTGTTCAGTAGAGCAATACATTCTTTTGTTGAAGCGTCAGTCCAGGCATTACCCACATTTTCTCACAGGCATTTTTGTACCTTGTTCCTGTAGCAAAACCAGCTATCTCCCATGATGCAGTCCTTGCATGGGCAGCGGTTAGGTCAGTGCCTATTGATGTAGACAACCCCTCTTTTTTTCCCAGAACTATATGTGCCAAGAGCAATTTCCCTACATACAGTATGTGGCCAGGCTTTTGAGAGTTAAGGTAGCAGCCTTGTTTTTATTCACATAGACGGAAACAGGGATGGAAATAAACAGAGTTCTGTAAACCAGCAAGCAGAGCTACGAAAAAAGCTTAGCATACCAGTGCAGAAAGGGCAATGTGCCGATATCCCGGAGAGAAATTAGGAGTAAAGGGACACAATGAAAATAGAAGGTATTGCTAAAGTTTTTTTTATCATTGGGTAGAATGAAACGAAACAGGAAAAAAAAGTTCAAGATAGCCCACTTTTTGGAAAATGTATCACCAGGTATCTTGCCTGCTGCCCAACAACATCATTCATCTATCTTCTTCTATTTCTTCTTTGCATTAACTCACCTCATCTTTCATTGCAGGACATGGATTTCATGGAGACGTTTGTGTTTGCTATTAAGTTACAGACCCTGAAGAAAGTGAGACTGGTATTTAAGGTCCTCAGTCTAACACCAAGAAAGAGAACAATCAGCAAATGTTCGATATCACTGCGGGACCTATACGAGGTAGAAACGGACCACTGGTTGGATCTTGTTCCGTCTTCCAAAGTGTCGGTGAGCAAAATTTAAAACAGTGTAAAATGTAGGCCTGGGACACCTTATCTCCAATCACTTTTATATAACATTGGTGTGATTGCTGCAAGTTCTAATGTGATGTAAAGCCTTGGGAAAGATCGTATGGTCTATGACTGATGTGATCAATTTATATCATTAGAAACTGTACATAAACTATTGTTTTTAGACAAAAATGATCTGATAGGGTAAGTTTAATTCCCTGGTAACCTATCCTTGTCTTTTGCCCATGCAGCCCAGACAAGGATGGCATTATGGTCCTTCCATGTAGAGTTCAAGGAACACAGATCAGGCAAATTAATAATAAAAGATGTTCTTGCAATGGGCTGGAATTTTTGCAAGATTTGCATTGAACATGAATCCATCTGGAAGGGCAATGACGTTACACCCAATGATACCAAAAAAATGGGTTAAAAGTAAATTTAGGGGCTCATTGATAAGAATGCATTACCGCAATATAGCATCTGCACTGATGCACAACATTGCCATTATTCCTAATGACACCCAAAGGAACCTTAATAATGTACCACACTGATACCGCTTTAGGAATTTTGAATACACGCTTCAATGTGTCAGCTTTTCCTATAAAAGTCAGACAAATACATTTGTAAAACATATGCCGGCCTACCACCATCTGTGATGGGATCCGTGTTTATCCTTTCAAGCGTAAGATACCTATAACAAAATAACACTCAACCTTTCCTGTGTGACGTCAGTACAAGACATACGATATTACAGAAGAGAAATCTTTGAAGTGTCACGGTTCTATGTACACAGTTTTATTCTCAGGGTAGATGTGAAGTCCAGACGTGGCAGGTGTTTGCACAACTGCACAATTTTGCGTGTTTTATGGCACTACAGAGAACACAAAGTTTTGTGCTGGAATTTTACAATAACATAACTCCAAAACTAATGGATTTATAATTATTTGCTCTGTGAATTATTCTGTATGTCTGACCTTTTACAGACACTTGCCTTATCTCCAGCACTAAGTAAATGTAAACACAGAGCAGCTTAGTCAATACGGGCGGCTTATAACTCCTAAAACATAGCGTATGTTCATTAAGTACACATATTGTAAAAATTTGTATTATATAAAAAAAAAAAAAAAAAACATTCGTCTGCAACAACAGTATTGATATTCAGGAACCCACCGAATTCTGGAGATATATATTATATATAACACAAAAAGTGTTCTATATAATATTACTACCTTGTGTACAAAATAAATATAGGAAACTCAAATAAAAATATATAGGAGGCTAAAATGTATTCTTTGATTAGAATTACTTTTCATACTTCATGTACTGCACCCAAGTGTGTTTCATTTCATTTTGTATCATTTTTTATGTAATTAGAATGTTGATCATGGCGATATCTTCTCAGGACTTGCCATGACCGTTTCTCAAAGAGATGTACAAATACGTATGTTATTGATAATTGTAGTGATTGATGTTTTTGTATTTGTAGTGAAGAATGTGTTTAAGAAAGATTTGTATCTGAAAGAAGAAACTAAAATGTATATATAGATATAAAGCAGGGAATGTGATAGTTCCTTATTTCCCTGCGTAGAAGTGGTGCACTTTGTCAATATATTGTATTAGGTGACTGGGTAAAGATGAGAAGGAAGCTTGTTTGCATATTATTGGCTATTTTGTTGTAAAAGGTGCTCAAGCTAGCTGGAAACATGTGATGGGGGCTGAACTTTCTAACCAAAGCTGCATTATTTGTATTATTGTTAGTATATCATGCACATCGAGATCAGCCATAATAATGAAAATCGTCATATTTATTGACTCCTATTTTTCCTCTCCATAGTCTTGCCAAGCGGAGCTCCAGATCGGGACATGTTTCCAGGCAATAAACAACCGCATCCAGCTCCAAATTCTGAAAGCCCAGAACCTGCCCAGCTCACTCACTCCGCTGTCTATAAGTACGTATGTTTTACACACTCTTTGTATCTTCCCATCTCATCTGCCATCTGCTAAAAGCAAAGTGGATGGAATTACTTATAACCACTTCTGATGTTTGGATGAATGAAGAACTGAATTCCCATGGGTTCTGGATACACAGGAATAGTCACATATTGGGATGGCATTTCTTTTCCTAAATCAGGTGCTGCACCACCCTGAACCACTTGGATGCTTATGAAACCATTACGTTTAATACAATGGATCAGCGGCTTCATTTAGAAAACTTTGTCAGGTGAAAAAAAAAACTACAATGTGCCATCTGTTACAGCCTGTTTGAATCCAACCATAAAGGGCAGCTTTGGCCAATATATGGACATTCAAATATTTACACATTCCTAAAAAGCATTAAATAGGCTTTACGCCCTCCCTGATTATGCAGCAACAGACAATTTATTTGTAAAGTTACAGCAGAATCTTTTTACTTTGTTTTTAGTAGCACAATTTATTTCCTTTTATCAGCAGTGACTGCCAGGCTTCTAATATCTAAAATACATTGAGGAGCAATTGTACCACAGTTCCTGCTGCTACAGAGTCTTGTGAGCTTATATTAAAATGTATTTGCTAATGAGTATGTAACCCCACAATATATTTTCAGCTTGCTTGGCATCATGCCTTACTGTTGAAAATTCATGTCTGAAAAACCTGCCAGTAGCATCACTTCACGTTGCAGGGTAACAATGCCAAGATAACAATTTGCAATTAGTAGCAACAGTTTCAGCTTGGCTAATGCACTTTTTCACAGAGACCGTTGGGTTGGCGGTCATATCAGGCAGACAGCCCAATAGGCAAACAAAGGTGTATAACATGACAGGCCGACAACACTGCTACTAAATGGAATGAAATATTGCAGAGTTTTCACGCTAGAAGTTCTGTTATTGGCACAATTTTCATTTAGGAAGGTTTTGATACAAAAAATTATGTATACTGAGAGTTTGTCTAAGCTGGTATTACTGTCCTGGTTCTAAAAAGGCCACTTACATGATCAGTGTTCTGATCTTCTGCCTTTAATATCTTCTGAATCACTGATGCAGAATGAGGTGCAGCTCAGGTGTTCAGCTAAATGCGGCACAACTTATACTGCAGTTAGCTGAATGATGGTTTCAGGTGAGAGAGTGAAAATATTAAAACTAAAAGATCGATTGGGGAAATTAGCATTCAGAGTTCAGCAATGGTGGCTTTCATCGTCTCAGGTTAGGTCGACTTTAGGAAAACTTTATGCAGTGAGGCCAAACTGTAAGATAGATTTTGGAAAAACACTTACAGGAATATGTAAACACTTGAATGACCATAACCTGGCCAAATGTTCACTTTAGTTTATTTTCAAGAAGTACATATTGACTCACCTTATCAGAAGTTTGTTCCTTCTATATTTGTTGGGATGTTTTTTATGATTATATTTCTTGACAGTAATTACTAGCCTGAACAAGAAACTTTTGCCCAGGGATAAAAGTTTTAGGGTCAATGCACCAATGAATGCCGGAGCTTTATAGGGGAAAACTGTGGTTGGTTTAGCTCTTGCAGGGAATGTCAGCTAGAGTATTGCATGAACTTTAAGGCATTGGTGTAGTTTGTCCCTTAGCAAAAAAATGGAAATGCATTTGTAAAAAACAGTTCTAAGAAAATAAATAATAGCCTCCTTACTTTGTTTGCCATTCTTTCAGGTTTCTATGTCAAAGCTGAAATGTTCAGTACGGAGGGGCTCCTGTATAAGAAGAAAACGCGATTAATAAAGCCATCAAATGGACAGGTGAACTGGGGGGAGACCATGCTGTTCCCACTGACACAAAAAGAGGAAGGAATTAATTTTCTGATCAAACTGTACAGCCGGAGTTCCGTCAGAAGGAAACATTTCATTGGTCAGGTAATGGCAAAATTATTAGCAGATTGCATGTGGAGAGAGAAAATTGTGTGCATAAAGCTGAAGTCTTTCCAGGATTTTTTTTCTTCATTAGTGCCCCTGCATACAGAAAATGACTATACATCTGCAAAGTAAAGGAAACTTTACATTTCTAATCTTTTTCCTAAAATGCTGGTTTGCTAACTAATAAAAGAGTCCCTGACTCTGAAGAAGAATAAAGTTTAGAAAAGTCTGAGAAAAAGAAGTCATTGCTACAGATGGTCAACAAGATTTAGAAACTTTGATGCGCATGCAAATTACTCTTGCTTTAAACGGAGCCTGCAACTTACAGCATTTGATTGGCTAGTTTCAGATCAATTTAGATATATTTAGCATGTCATTAGCAAATATATATCGGACCACCATTGCCAAACTGATTTTATTATTAAGGGGTCATGCTTTTTCTTGCTTCATCATTTGGCAAAGTCATTGTTCTGGAACAATTTTTTAATATTTGTGGCATTTTGCATGCCTATACCATGCTCAGTGGAAGTATATACAATCTCTCCTTGATGTTAAGGTACATATAAATGTGTTGTTTGGTGTCCCCAATATATGACACTGTGAAAGAAATGTATCAAGATATGGTATTGCAGTAATACATAATAATGAGCCTGATTTATTAAATGCTAAATGCTTTAAATCCTGCACCAGGTCTATTCCAGGTTTGCTGGATTACCCAGGTTCTCCTAGATCTATATTGTCCATCCTTGGAAAGCTTTTTCAGGCCCAGTGATTCAGCCTGTACCGTGATGAGAGTGCCGGGGGTGTTTTAACGGGTCCTCATAGAAAATTCTGGCATTCAGAATCACAATTTTATCTTTTTTCTGTATAGGCAATGTGGGACTAACACCTAACATGTTATGTCTAATAACATCTGCTAGTTGTTGGTATGCTTCCTTTTTATATTGTTGCAGATATATTATGTTTATTGACCCACATTGGCCTGCTGCCCTTGTCCACCTAGGGTTCCTGTCCTGTCCTTTAAACAAATGGGGGTTCTGTTATTATTATTACACAGTATTTATAGCGCAGACATATTACGCAGCGCTGTACAAAGTCCATAGTCATGTCACTAGCTGTCGCTCACAATCTAATGTCCCTACCATAGTCATATATCAATATCACAATCTAAGGTCAATTTTGGGGTAGAAGCCAAATACCAGAACTGCATATTTTTGGAATGTGGGAGGAAACTGGAGTACCCGGAGGAAACCCACGCAAACACGGGGAGAACCTGCAAACTCCATGCAGATAGAGTCCTGGCGGAGATTTTAATCCGAGACTCGTTCCTGCACAGGCCAGGGTGCTAACCACTGAGCCACCGTGCTCAGTGGTTAGGGACACTTTCCTATTTAAATGAGAATGTTAGGTTCACAAAGGCTGCTGAACCCCCCATAATCTTCTCATTCGAAAAAGGTATGATTGATCTAGTCACACGGAACTTTTCCATATAAATAATGACCCACCAAAGCATTATCTTTCCATTAACTCTTTACAATGTCCAATAGCCAGACAAGCTACACCACTCAATGCAGCTCCTAATTTTCCCAGTAATCATTTGCTACCACATTCATCTGCTTGTGTTCTAATCACAGGCAATCACTGCCAATTTCAGTAGAATAAACACATTAGCAAAAATCACCTATGTGCGTCATCCGAATTCTGCCAAAGAATTTCTATTTGGTTTGCATAGAAAAGAAAAACAACAGATTTCTTCTTTCCTCTCCAGCAACAAAACTTTCTTTCATTGCACATACACAAAGTGCTCAGCTATACAACCAAGGAGATTGTTTTACATTTCTCCTAAAAAAGAAAGATTTTCCAGGAGAACAAAATGTCACTTGTATAAATTACAGAAGGGGCAGACGCGGCTTTCACTCTTAAATGTAAGCTATTCATCTATTGTGTCACTTAAATACAAGTTAAGGTTAAATTTTCGGTGTAACATTAAAGATTAGTTTACATCGGTGACAATAAGACGAAACCGAATACCACATTCGGAAAACTGAGGCATTGTATGGGTGATGCGAAAGGATACTGAATAGACGAGACTTCGTGTGTGAGCAACAGACATATAAATGTATTTTGTGTATTCAGTTTCAATTAAGTTTTGGGTTCAGAAATCTGAAAAGGCTTCAAATTTAAAACAAAATCCAAATGGATGGAAGATTGTGAATATATGGCTATTGCTAGTTTGGTTTATTTCGTTTCACACTTTGTTACTTTTGTTTCTGACCATTCCTAGGCTATGTATTTCTTATGAATATATGAAATATGGCACCAGTAATGTTTAATTAGAATCTCACATTTTATTCATGGCAATATATACCCATTTTGCCTGGGCTGCAGTAAATCTCAGTTTGCAAAGTTCTTTGTTTTCTCTCGGAAGCTTGCAGCAGATTTTAATAAGTGACAAGATTTTTAAGCCAGCACTGAAAATCCTCTATATGGGCTTACTCAAGGCAGATGACTGTACTTCTGATCCATCTGCTCCTGGGAATTCACATATTGGTGAAATTTGAGTCTCTGGGACTGCATCCAGAAAAGGACAGTGTGTAATTTGGAATACAGAGAAAGGACAATATAAGAGGGGTAATCTTGCGTTTTGTACTCTGGGTTCAGTAACAGAGCCGCTTTTCAGAATCTCGAACACTGGGTCCTCTGTGTAACAAATTCAATCCGGCACACCGGTGTGCTCGCTCGCTCTTCTCTTGTCTTGAAAGGCGGCCAGATTCTCTGGAGAATTCAGGGAAAGTTAATCAACACAGGATGGGGGGAGACATGCAGGTGCAACTGTGATGGAAACATCTGCGGAGAACCCCTTTATGAGCCTATTATTCAAGAATTACACCTACATCCTGCTGTGTATTAATCATATAACATTACTTTGTAGAGAAGAACACATGTGAGCTCATCTTGGGAGGCAGAACTCTCCAAGCAGAAGTTAAAGTGCAGACTTACAGCCAAACAAAGCAAACTAGCTGAAACAGATATGTTGGTTGTTTCATGAAGACATTTATAACGCGCTTCCTTTATACACCCCCCTGACACACTTTAGAACTTGAAAGTGACAACGCTATTCAATTTCTCAGTTTTTTTTTACAGCTTGTTTATTAGACTAGGAATATGTATCATCAGTCAAAGTTTTTTTCAGTTCTTCTCTCCAGCACATGTTTCTATTTAAATTCTAGTACTTAAAACATGTTGGTTTTATATGCAATATTTGCTGCATTTTATTTGTATTTTGGGTGTCTGGGGCGCACATAGCAATGGCAAAGAGGTAATAAGATAAACCTGCATAGCATGAATAATGCTCCAAAAGTCCAAGTCCTGGACAGAAAATAATGCTTTACCTGGGCCAACTTTCCCCTTTGAGATTGCCCAACCATAGGATTGTGAAAAGGCAGATTTTTACCCACCAAACCTTCCACATAGGACATACACAAGTCCTCGTGCCTGCACCAACATCTTCACCTGCTCCGGTCCTTTCTGGACTGTTGGTTGGCCATGCTGGATTTCATTTATTTTAAATTTACACTGAGCAGCACAGGTGTATTTAGAAGGGGAGATTGTGAACATCCACAGATCACTGCAATAAATCAATACAACCAGGGCTCAGAAAGACCACAAATAGGAAAGTATACTTTGGATAGGAGGATATTTACCCTAAGAAGGTGATTGTAACAATGTCTAAATATTGCAAAGTTTGGTTCCTAAAGTTGCTATTTGCATAAGAGGTTACTGCTTTTTAGGACTGCTGGAGCACAATATACTGGGTATGCATAGGCACAGGAACCACCAGGTGATCATTTTTCATGCATGCCCAAAATTAACACAGGGGTACTTTAACCTTCCTAGTGGTTCATTTCTTTCCAGTTTTATATGTCTAAAAGCGGTACATTGTTTTTCATGAAAATTTATTTTACAGTATAATATAATAGTAAGAGTATAATAAAGTTTGAAACACAAAATCATGTAAAAATAATAAATTGAATAAATAAAAAAAAAAATATAGAATTTTTTTAAAAAAATGTTTTAATAAAAAAAAAAAATACATATTATACTCATACTATTATATATACAGTAAAATAAATGTTCTTGAAAACAATGTACTGATTTTACACATATAAATCCAATGTATTGCATTCAATACAGTTATTTTGTATTGAATGCAATACAAATGGAACTCCCCGGTGACTTATCCGGTGCAGAAGCCGGAGGAAGAAGAAAGAACACAGAGATTGTGGCCATAGACGACGCGGGACACCGGCGGATTAGGTAAGGCTTTATTTACTATTACCTTCTATAGGTTTACCTACTCGAGTGTGACTTTTAGCAACTTTTTTCTACCCCGAGTCACACTAGGTTACCGCTAGGGATGTTAAATGCCTTCTGATGATATAAAGCATGGTTGTTTCATGCATTGTTGCTTTATAATTGCAGAATGTGTAGTGAATATTGATACATGTTCAGTAATCTAAATGATTATAGCAGTGGATTTAATTGGAGTTGATATTATAACCAATTCTATTTTATTTCGTATATCTTCAGGTGTGGATCAGCAGTGACAGCAATAGCAGTGAAGCAGCAGAACAATGGACGGACACAATCAGCCACCCAGAAAAGGTGGTCACAGTATGGCATAAACTAAACCCCTCTAGTTAGGGAATAGGACAAGACTTTTATAATGGACAGCATCTACCCCTCCATTGACTGTACATAAAGTCACGACGTGGGTGTCAGAGCATAAACTGGATATGATGACTCCAGGGGGGACCCAACTGTGCCCGAAGGAATCCTCACCTTGATACAGAACACATTTACAGCATTTGTTTCAACGGATTTATCCTGAGACAGCAGCAACCCAAGGATGTGGATTATCTCAATTTACAACAAGGCGTTTTGTAAATTACCAATTTAATTCCTCATTGCACATTATATGTTTTATTGTTTGATATTTGGGGTCACCTTGTTAATGTGAATTGCTATAACGCGTACATTAGCACACGTATTTCTGCAACACACTTTACGTGCGTTATTACAGTGGCATTCTGCATGGCACCCCAATTCAAAAAGGCATCTCATCTCAACACAACGCGCTGCTGTGTATTGTGATGCACTGGGTTGGCAGCTTCCATTTAGGTCAGGTGCGGTGCAACATGGATTATAATGTACTTGCTTGGTTGAGAGTGAGCAGAGACAAGCTACAGATAAAATCCCCTTATAGCACTCCATTGATACAAATTCCTCCATCGACTTCTCAGCATCTCAGTGCATATAGCCCCTTCTGGAAGGGAAAGAGACCTCTGAGCTCTATTGCAATGAGATTGCAGGAGGCGGATTCAAAGTTAAAATTAAACACATTTAATGAGAATTAAATGAATACAGAACAGCATTAGTGTTTTTTTAGCCTTAGGTCTAATTTGACCTGCAAAATATTTTTTTTGTTTATATATTTAAACTCCATCAGATTGTCTTCAATCATTGCACATGACCATCTATCTGATGTTTCTACCATGTAGTCACAAACATCAGGAAAGTACTGCTGGTCTCTTTCTAAAAGGTGGATATCATTCCAATCAACTATAACAGGGGTATCAAACTCAAATACACAGTGGGCCAAAATTAAAAACTTAGACAAAGTCGTGGGCCAAACTTGAAACTGAAATAGCACCGCTACTACAATTCCCTGCGTCTATAAAACAGTCCAGTGCGGGGCCACTCTGAAAGGTCGCTATCCCCGGCATTATTTTGTGTCTATAAAACAGTCCAATGCGGGGCCACTCATAGGCAGAGAGGCCGCTGGTCTATAGACGCAAGTGATGCTGGGAATTGTAGTAGCCCGCTATTTCAATGCAGCGGCGGGCTAACTGCA
The DNA here is from genome assembly GCF_032062135.1 of Pyxicephalus adspersus. Lineage (NCBI taxonomy): Eukaryota > Metazoa > Chordata > Amphibia > Anura > Pyxicephalidae > Pyxicephalus > Pyxicephalus adspersus. The sequence continues at coordinate 45,940,324 of NC_092869.1, read as the reverse complement.
ATTCATATTTTTGACTCCATTGGGGGGGCAAAAAAAAAAGGACATTGCTTGCCAGATTTGGCCCTCGGGCCAAAGTTTGACACCCCTGATCTTTAACACAGTCACTCAATGTCACTCCTCTCATTCTCCGATTCACAGTATTTGTTTTATTACCAGCACATAATCAAATGTCATTCAATATCAATGTATATTCCAAAAGCATACCCGGAATAATGAATGATGAGAATAATATATTATAATCTTCTTAATCTGAACATATTTACAGCACAGGATCTTATATTAAGTATTATGCGTTTAATATTCTCGCTTTTACAGAAAACACTGTATGCAGGTGCCTATCTATGTGCTAAAGTCAGCAAATCAATTCAGTTTTATCCTCTTATCTGTATTCTTTCCAGCAAAGTCTCCTCATATGTGAATTGGACGGCACTGCATCCTAAAGCCTGTGGAATATCCCCTAACAGATATTGGATATCAAAGTATGTTTTAATCTAATAGGTAGGACATAAGTTGTTGGGGTGAGCTAGTGTACTACAGCAATACCTGGATAGAATATCAAAGACATTTTGTATCTGCATTCACTCAAAAGCCAAATTTATATATATATTTTTTTCTCCTAAAGTCCACCGAGCTTTAGCCACCACTCCCAAAAATTGCTTTGTTTGATGCCCCACCAACATGCATGCACAGCAGACACATACTTTGCTTAAATAAACACTTAGGAAATACATGGACAATGAATTATCAATAAAAATGTAAATGTGTCCAGAACACCATAATCATTATACCGACACAACCAGAAACGTGTCCGCAGAGACAGAACAGTACTGACACAATGTCCGTAGACACACAATCAGTACTGTACTGACATAACCAGAAACGTGCTCAGAGAAACACAAATTTGCTGTCCAAGGTTTCTTAAAGCAAGCAGGCAGGAGAGGGAACTATGATTGGAGATGGTGTTGTACCCACAGATGGTGAGAGCTTGAGAGGGAGAAAGATGGGGTAAAGGTTTATCATTCAGGCCATGTGTGCCTATAGATAGCATTAACAAACATATAATAATAATAAAATGACCTAAGCAGTTTGAGAAGTTTCTGGTGCCCATGCCCCCCTATGCCAGTTACCCATGTGGCCCAGTAAGAAATATAGCTTGGCATAAATTTATTAAAGGGCAAGTTTAGTCAGATAATCTGCCAGAAATACTGTGAGCTCCTAACTTTAGCTTTAAGGTTATAATACTTCCCCTGCTAGAACTCTAAATCAGTGTAGTGACCCCAGCTGAATTCTATCCTGCTGGACTACAGATGCTTTTATGTGTTATGGAGATTAGAACATCAAAGTTAAATATACAGGGTTTTTTGGCAAAACAATTATTCTGTATTAAACATGATTCTCAACTAGTACAGAATCAAACATATCCATTTACATTATCAGTGCAAGGTACTGCCCCATCCCTTGAGGTTAGGTACCCAAACAGATTCATTTACATCAACAGTGCAATTTGTAAAAATATGGAACGCGTCACGAATTTGCATGTCATCCTTGCACAGGGGCCATGCTAATCGTCTCTGTATCGTTCCAATTTTAGTACATGTCCTGCCGAAGCGATTATGAAGATTAGAACATAAAGTAGCGGCGCTCCTGGCACAAAGCAATGATGGCATCCTCTAAATTCATGGATATGCTTTAATTTCAGATAATTGGGTTATCTAGAATCGCCTCTATGTATTTATTCAGAAATGGGAATAGAAAAGTAATTTATTAGGAAAAAGGCCAATATCCACATAAATTGCAAAAACAAAGTGGTCTAGTAAGTAATTGTATCACATCTAGTAATATGTGCTAACAATTAGAAAAACCTAAACATACAATCTGTATTCACCTATTTATTAACATTGTCAGCAATACAAAACATTTCAATAAATATTTAGCATTAATTATTCTGCGTCCAGACTAAAGAGCGGCATTTTATGTATAGTGGTTATTTAGGTTTGAGCGTGAGACCTCCTGGGGCAGGGGCACAGAAAGCCCCCCAGAGACCTCCTGGGGCAGGGGCGCAGAGCGAGCGAAACTCCTTGGGGCAGAGGCGCAGAGCAGAACATGTGAGACCCCTCAGGGCAGAAACAAAGAGCACACAAGACTCGTTGGGGCGGAGGCACAGAGCAGAACATGCGAGACCACTTGGGAGCATAACATGCAAGACCCCTTGGGGCAGAGGCAAAGAGCGCGAGAGACCTCTTCGGCAGACGCACAGAACATGCAAGACCCCTTGGGGCAGAGGAGCAGAGGTGCAGAGCAGAACATGCAAGACCCCTTGGAGCAAAGGGGCAGAAGTGCAGAGCAGAACATGCGAGACCCCTTGGGGCAGAGGCGCAGAGCAGAACATGCAAGACCCTTGGGGCAGAGGCAAAGAGCACGCAAGACCTCTTCGGACAGAGCCACAGAACATGCGAGACCTGTGGTCCCTGAAGGGGGTCCCCCAATGTTAGCAAAGTTAGCAAAATGCTAATCTAGCCAGTGAGAAACTACCTAATAAGCTATGGCACACCTTTACTATGGTGAAATGTTCTTATTTCTGTGGTGTCTTTAGGACAAGAAGTAAACAAAAATATCCACAGCAAAAGAGAGATTGCAAAATTGTCTATACATGCAGATTAGGAAGAATATAGTACAGCCTTTAACACAGGTACAGCAGACAGGTAACAGCATGCAGTGATGGTGCAGTTAGTTGGAACAGATAGCAGAAAAACAATACTGCAGGTGGCATGTGACGGGCAATTATATAGAGGCCACCCAAGCTCGCACCCTGTGAGATTTTAGCTTTCACTTGCATTCTTGTTGATTTTGTTTGTGTTGGCAGGACTGTCCAGGACTGGCTGGAATAACACTGATGATATAATATCCTGTATGAAATTCAGAATGCTTCCTGGTACACGTGTGTGAGATTTACACAATTTAGTTGTTAAAGGGAACTCATCACAGATGTTCCTTCAGGGTGATACAGGAATGTGATACACATTTTGCGTTGAGGTCTTCGTCTGCCCAGCAAGAGCTCCATGGCAGGACACAATTTTGGCTGTACATCGAGTTTTTTCAGAGAGTAATCTCTATTCAAGCGATAGTCTTTACATTCACTTCAGTTTCAAAAGAATCATTACACCGCCCATTAAGGGTCTTTTGTCCTATGAGGTTTAATCAAATAATTAAAGAAGTCTATCCTGCAAACACGTGAAGGTTATCTTATACCTTCTTTTAATTTATTTATACAAAAACAAGAAAAACTGAACCTGTGTTTTTGGGGAACTTTGCCCTAAAGGTAAAATATAGCAATGTGCACTCTCCTTTATGATCCTATGGGAGGGTGTTTATATATCCAATTGTTTTTTATGGAATCCGAATACAGTAGGAAAGGACGGTGACTTTATGAATTGCTACCTGTCTTCTATTGAATAGAGTTACCATCACTTCCTGTCCCAGACGTGTCACAGGAAGGGAGAAGAATTCTCAACCAGGGTTCCTTCAGAGGTTTCTGGGGGTTCTTTGAGTAGTTTGACCTCTCAGGTCAGTGTAAGTGTCCCAATGATCTTTTTGGCTATCTGTAAGGGTGATATTCTTTCCCAACGGCCAGCAATGTAAGAGGAATTCTTGCTTGATCATTAGGATTCTTTAAGAACCAAAGGTTATTTCAGAATGTTGGCTGGCTGCTCTTATACTACACCATAACAAACATATTCTATTGGTATTAAGGTTATCACCAAATATTTACTCAAAAATAGCAACTTTTTCACATCAATATATCCAATCCAACATTGTGATAGAAACATTGGCGTACCTTACCAGTCAAGTCCATGGTACAAAGGTCATTCATCCCACTAAATCTTTGAAGGTCTATCCCAATATTTGTACTGGTTGTTCTTCGGAACCAATCTTCCTAATATGAGGCCTGTTACCCCATAATATGATCGCAAAGTAAACTATTCCATTGAACGCAATGCAGCTAACTTACAAAACCAACATTACCTGCTTTTAATGATCCGAATACATTGAGTCCCTAGTCTGAACTTTTACTATTCAGTTCTCCAAAACCCCCGAGGAAGCCGCTTTAGGTGAAACGCGTATGTCACAACACACAACAACGTATGTCTATACTCACATTTAAAAGTATACCAATAGCAAATTAAGTTCAGTTGTCACCCCCAAATACTGTTTACTAGGTGTGAGAACACTCATGTATGACTATGTATTTTGTGTAATGTTATGTACTTTTGAAAGAAATAAAGCAATTACCTGTTTTTAAACAGCAAATAATAGAGTGACACTTAAAAAGCCTTCTTTTGTTGCTTTCCTCTTTTTGAAATCTATTTCAGAGTGTTCCAGGTGTTAAAGTCAAGAAGAGCCTCTTTACCAAGTTAAAAGAATTTTCCATTTAGACAACTATCACTAGAACTTTATTGTTCCTCTATTGGATGAGTTACCATTGCTCTCTTGTTCTTGTGGCAGATGTAAAATATAAGATTTACCATCACATTCAGTCTCAATGATAATGGTCACCAATGCAAATTAGAGTCAGTCTATCTAGCCAGAATTCAGGTATTAATATATAAAACCTAAATGATTCTTCCTCTTTCCTGCAGGACTGAGGGGTAGGTAGAGAAGGTAATCCAGGGATAGGTAGAGGAGGTGGCCACCTTAGCTTCTTTAGCTGGAGAGGGGAACAAAGAGGTCTGTGGTCTATGCTTCTTAAATCAGAAAGGCCCACTTTAGTTTGTTCCCAAAACTGCTTACCTACTCAATGAAAATAAATACAATCTGGGGAATCCTAGGTAATAGTTGTGTAACTTTACAGTTCAGGACAGTTCTGTTTGTTTAAAGTCAACAACTTTTTTGGGCCCTAGGCACAGCATGGTTTGTAAGGTTTTTGTACAGGAAGAGGTGCTGGATGGCTTCTTCCTGTTCTTCATCCTACATCACCTGACCCAAGTGCGACGTAGGATGAAAAAAAAAATTGTGAATCACACTGCGCATGCGTGAGAGCGGCAAATTTTTCCTTTTGTGCAAAAAGGCTCCTTCTGCGCATGCCTGGGATGCTTGGGCATGCGTAAAAGGAGCGCCCATAAGCCTCCTGGGATGCCCGATGTAGGTATCGCAGGAGGCTTTGCGCTCCTATTCATTCCCGACTGCCTAGGGGTTGGCAAACTCCGGCCTTTAGGTCAGATACGGCCTAGCCGGTAGTTTGTCCTGGCCTAATGCCGGCCAACAACCGGCAGCTCCGGAGCCATGGAATGCCAGCAGACTGGCCAGGGGGCATAAGGAACCAGCAGAGTCGGAGCCCCGGTGTGCCCCCCTTGCAGTTGCTCCCCTATTTACCGCTGCCGGCGTTGATACTTCCGCCAACGCGGTAAATAGGGAAAGCTCCTTGAAGGTAAATCCTTCACCTCCACAATGCATACGGAGTAGAGGGATTTCACTTTAGGAGGCGTTCCCTGGTGGTGGGTAGAGCCATTAGTGCGGGTCTGGCCTAGTGTGCTCCCGCTCACCCCATAAATGACCTAGTGGCCATAAAACTTTGCTGACTCCTGGCTCAGGCGATCGAGAATTAGGGGACTGTGCTGCACCTTTTTTTTTGTCTACCCTTTTATGTAAAATAAACATTCTAAATTTACATATGATTTAAGGAGGAGAAGCCAATCCATGCCTTATCCTGCACGCTCCTTGCTTTGGCCCCGGTTTATCTGGTGGGAGCACAGAGGAAGGCAGACGCTACGAAAAAAAAGAAAGAGGAGGAAGGCAGAAGCTACTAAAAAGAAAACAGTCTATAAGGCTGCACTTGTAGCTAAGTTTTCAAGTTTAGGAGCTTTTTAAAGGAGCAGCATTACATAAGTGCATCAGAATCTTCCCATTACAGTAGCAGTGGAGACTTGTTTAGGGTAAAGTTGATTTTTTGGACACACAACACTACTACTTCCTTTATGTATTGGCTGCTGAAATAGAATTGTGTACCCGGTCAGCTCAGCCCCCTACATTTATATAATTAATACCACCAGTGTTCTATTTATTTTTGTTTGAAGGCATATAAACCTCTTATGGAAAAGAAACTCTGCCCTGGGTAAGCAATCTTCTTCATCGCAGATTTGGGTGCAAAGGTTTCTTTTCTTGTGTCCAAAAAGATTAAATGTACTTTGCTGGTACAGATCACCCACACAAGTGAACAATGTAAATGTAAGGTTATAGTAACCTGGTATGAGTACCGCACGCCGCTGCTCCCAAACTGAAACTACATTGATTCCGAATGATAAGCGCTATGCACTTTACATTATTTTCTGCTCATGATGGAAAAGAAAAGACAAAATCTGGGAATTTATAATTCAGATGTATCTAATGCAGTGTTAATATGTGCAGTAAAATACCCAGCACATAATAACTGATATTTTGTAGCATCCACACATTCAGAATAGGAAAAATACAGGTGCTGCAAATGAACCTTTTTTTTTTAATACTGTAACTGTATTTATTGATTATAGTATTAGACAGATGAAAATGGCACATTTTGCTTACGGTGACATCTTAGGAAAGAAGGCTTATTTTACCTAGCCTCCATCAGTGATCACCGAGTGTTAGGAATGACGTTGATTAGTTATTAGTTATCTTCATCGGGGACTGTAGCTAACAATTACAGCTGGGATTCAGAAATTTAAAGTAACTGGTGTAATGTCTAGGAAGTTGTCCAGGCTGCTATATTTTACATGAGCCAATAACAGCAGCGTCCAAGACAATAAGAGATAAATAGTAAAAAATAATAGTAACACATGGAAGCACAGCTTAATGTGCAAAGCCTTCTTTATTATCCTATGGAGGTGGAAGCAATCCATCGTGATAGTTTTTAGTGACAGATGAATGAATGTGTGCTGTATACACAGCGCTGATCTGTTCTATGGAGAGGGGAAGGAGGGGGACGAGTGAGCAGCAACTACTGTGCTCCCCCCTATTGCACAGTGTTTGTTCATCAATCAGTTGTTGTGGTCGTGTGACCATCTTGGTTTGGTGATGATTATCTGACATGTGTACATAGCATTCAGTCTAGGAAATACCTTTATTGGGTTCGATACAAAAAGCTTGTTTTGTTTGTTTTTGGGATAGCAACAGTTCCCCTACTTCAGGGTAGTATGTGGAAGGTTGTATTACTGCACGGCATCCACAAACACAACAACCACAATGTATTATTATTAAACAGTGTTTATATAGCACCAACATATTACGCAGTGCTGTACATTAAATATGGGTTGCAAATGACAGACAGATACAGACAGTGACACAGGAGGAGGAGAGGACCCTGCCCCGAAGAGCTTACAATCTATGAGAGAGGGGAAATAGCACACAATAGGAGATGGGATATGTAGTGGTAGAAAGTAGTGAAGATTTTGGAGACAGGAGAAGACGGGTAGGTGAGGTTGAAGCATTGGGTTTTGAGTGCTCTTTTAAATGACCAGAAAGTAGAAGCAAGCTGAATAGGACGAGGAAGACCATACCAGAGAGTCGGGGCAGATCTAGAAAAGTCGTGGAGCTGTGCGTGTGATGAGGGTATGAGTGAGGAAGTCATTAGTAGATCATTGGAGGTGCGAAGAAAGCAGCTAGGGGGGTATTTTTCTATCAGGTCAGAAATGTAAGCGAGACAAGAACTGTGGAGGGATTTGAAGGCAAAGCAAAGGAGATGAATTTGATTCTCAGGTGAAATGGAAGCCAATGAAGAGAACTACAAAGAGTGGCAGAGGAGGAGTGCCGGGAAGGCTGTGTATGGGGTAGGTAGGTGGGCAGGCTGTGTTTGGGGTAGGTAGGTGGGCAGGCAGGTGGGAAGGCAGTGTATGGGGCAGGCAGGCGGGAAGGCAGTGTATGGGGCAGGTAGGCGGAAAGGCTGTGCATGGGGTAGGTAGGAGGAAAGGCTGTGCATGGGGTAGGTAGGTGGGAAGGCTGTGCATGGGGTAGGTAGGTGGGAAGGCTGTGCATGGGGTAGGTAGGTGGGAAGGATGTGCATGGGGTAGGTAGGTGGGAAGGATGTGTATGGGGTAGGTAGGTGGGAAGGATGTGTATGGGGTAGGTAGGTGGGAAGGATGTATATGAGGTAGGTAGGTGGGAAGGATGGATGAGTCTGGCTGCAGTATTCATAATAGATTGTAGAGGAGAGAGTTGGGTTAGTGGAATACCAGAGAGAAGGATGTTACAGTAGTCCAGACGAGACTGCTCAAATGCACTCATTTATTATGTATTTTATTAAGAATTACCTGAATTGCTTCAGACCAGTATTTCTCAACCAAAGTTCCTCCAGAGGTTGCTGGGGGGTCATTGAGCAATGAACAGTTTGCACCTCTCAAGTTTATGTGACCCCAAGGATCTTGTTGGCTATCTGTAAGGGTGACATTCTTCCCAATAGCCAGCAATGTAAGAGGAATTCTTCCCACTGACCACCACACTAATTTACTGTGATCTGTGGATATAATATTTATAGAAGGGGTTCCCTGAGACCTGAAAGTTGTTTACAGGGTTCTCCATGTTACAAAGGTTGGCAAACACTGCTTTAGATTTTAGGACAACACTTTTAATATCGAGGTCCAGTCTAGGTTGTAGCATACATTATATAAACAATCAGGGACAAGTGTGCAGATATTAATATTTCTCACGGATTTCCTTAGAAAGACACAAGTAAATCTTAAACATACATTAGGGTGAGAGATGTAAACACTTCACGTGTACTGTAGAAGAAATTAATCATTAGCTGACTATTTGAGCAGCAACAATTTACCAAACTGTAAGGAAAAATGAAGTGTCAACAAAGCAAGGTGTGTTAGGAGAACCATTGTGTTCCTTATTATATAGACTGTTACTTTTTTACTTGAATTATTGTTTAGTGAACAGGATGAAAATGTTTCATAGAGGAATGTGCTCACCAGCCAGGGATATCTGAATTTATATTCCCTGAAATCTGTATGACAAATGATTACACCCGTGTTATACATTTGGAAAAGTAGTAAATAAATTTAGACACAAGTCCTCACTAACCTCTGTAACTGAAGGCGCTGTAAATTATTTATCCTCAATTACCAGCCAAAGCAACAAGTGTGGTTTTTTTTGGGCACAATGAGATTTATTTTTAGGTTATACAAATTATTTAGGGTTGCCAGGGGGTCTCACTTTATAATGGATGAGTGGTCATAAAGAAGGGCTTACCAGCCATTTTTTATGCTTCAGTGTTTGGGCTTCCCATACATGGAAGTTCCCAGAAAGAAAAATCCATCAGCGTAGTGCCAGTCATAGGGCCCGATTTCTTAAAGCTCTCCAAGGCTGGAGAAGATACACACATCAGTGAAGCTGGGTGAACCAGCAAACCTGGAATGGATCAGGTCCAGGATTCAAAACATTTTCTGACAAATAGCAAATGACTGAAGAAATTAAATCCAGGTTTGCTGGATCACCCAGGTTCACTAATGGAAGTGTATATTCTGCAGTCTTGGAGAGCTTTAATAAAAAAGACCTATTGTGGTATATGTATTGGCAATGCAGCGATCACCTGTTTGGACTGACTGGGTTCAGACGCGTCAGTGCCATGGGGGTTGCCACTGCTGGGGAGCCCGGTCAATTTTTTTTACACATTATTTAAAGAAGTTCATTCACTAAAGTTCTACTTTTTCAGTGCACCTATCACCAAAATATTTGCTTTATATAAAATGGAAAAAAAATGTGCTTGTGGCCCCCCAAGTTGTTTTTTTTTTTTTAAAATAAAAAAAAAAAATGTAATTGGAAGTGCAGCTCCTCCTGGGATACCTACGTCATGAAGGCTCCGGGCTGCTCCTTCTGGGGCTTTTCCAGGCATTAAAAAAGTGCAGATCTCGCACATGTGCAGTGAGATGAGTAATTTTTTTTTTTCCATTTACAGCAGCATATGTCACCTTATCACACACCTGCGCGGTGCAAGATTTGGTAACATAGCCAGAGGAAGGGAGAAGATGGCGGCACCTGGCGCTTCCTCTGCACTGGGATAAAGGAGGATTCCAAGACAGTTTGGGACAAAACCAAGGCCAGGTGTGGAGGGATCAGGGGCTCTGCAGAAGTAAAGTTAAGTGATGTTTGTTTTTTATTTTTATGACAGTTTCACTTATTCAATTATTACAGTAAGTGACAGGCCGCGCCCCTTCAGCAATAACCTGTCCTACCTGCCTGATCGCTCCAGGTTTCAGCTGCAAAGCGGATGCTGAGCATGCCTTTAGGCCCTGCTTTCCTTGTGCTGGGGTTAATGAGCTCCCACACGCCTGCATGGGAGTTATATAATCCCAGCACGACCAATCACAATGGGTAAGAATCGTCTGGAGGAGGAAGAAGAGAGATGGTGGCGCCCCGTGATGGATCCTGGATAGGAGCGGTAAGCAGGTTTAGCCCAACTAATTATATAAGCAATCATTCAATTAGTGTAAAGTATCACCAGTATCAACCATTTATTATTGGACAGTATTTATATAGCACCAACATTATGCAGCGCTGTACATTAAATATGTAGCTGTGAACCTATACAGAGACAGGGACTCTCCTGGTATTTAGTTTCCTGTCAAAAGTTTAAAGAGGAACTAAACCCAAAACGGGGGAACAAAACATACACTTACCTTTAATCCCGCTGGGCAGTCCGATTGCTCCTGGGGTGTCCCGCATAGGGTCCTGCGTCGTCTCGGCATTTGCCCTAGGAGCCATCTTCTCTTCTATGTCACTCGTCCCAGGCACGAGATTGGGTGACATATTGGGCGAGATTGACAAATTTTTCCTTTTGATCCTTCTGTGCACGCCCGAAATGCTCAGGTGTGCGCAGAAGAAGAGCCCAGGAACCCTTTCGGGATGCCTGATCCCGGGAGGCTTTGCGCTCCCATTCATTCTCGATCGCCTAAGGGTTGTCTACCCTTTTATGTAAGGTGAAAATTGTGAGTTTAGGTACGTTTAAAGGTTTTACAATTGGTTTAGGTTGTTTGAATTCCTCACCACCTACTTCCTGACCCACGGACCAGTTGAATTCATACAGAGGAGGAAGTAACTGTAGTGGAATGTGCAAGCACCTTATTGACCAGAAAAAAGGACATTAACCACTTTGATTCTATAATATTTTTGCATTCACTTAACGTGATTGTTTAGAATTTTCCTTGTTCCATTTTCATTTCAGATTCATTTGGATTAAGTTACAATATTAGTTGCCAATTTTGGTGCCACATCCCAAAATGTGTAGCTGGGCTTTAACCGGCAATAAAAGGAAAAAAAAAGTCAGCAAGCGTGGCAAAGATTTTGGGAATCCAGAATTGCTCTGGGGTTTTTAACCACCTGGGCGTTTCACTCATGTCTGGATTTCTGTACCAAAAGCGTTACACTGTTTTTCATGAAATTTTTTTTTAAATTGTTGACCTGTAACTTACAGAAATATGTCTGAACAAGGGTTTAGTAGATATCATGAATATAAAAAAAAAGTTTGAAACACAATCATGTAAAAAAAAAAAAAAAAAAAATTACTTTTAATAAAATTAAATAAAAAAACACAAAAATCAGCTTAAACAAGAATACATAAATAAATCAAAAATACTGAAAATGCGATAATTCGGTATACTGTATAGTAATATATTTCCAACGCCACATACCTATAGACAAAACCACAAATAAATGTTGTATTATTTTGTATTGGATTGGATACAGAACTTTGTATTGAATCCAATAGAAAACATTTGAATTTCCCGCTACGACCCCCATCGACGGGCGCACGCACGGACACCATCAGGAATCGCTGAGGGACGTATACGCGAATGCCAGGTATTACAATTCTTTCCAAACTTCCATGCAAAAAGTGTTATATTTTTTGCATGGAAATTTATTTTAGGATTGTAGGCTATAATTCACTGAATTACTAAATAATTATTTATAATTCACCTAATTACCGCATAACTCACCGAAATATGTCCAAAATTTTTATTTTTTTAAAACACAAAAAAAAAAAAAAAAACTCCGGCTAGAGTGCTAACCACTGAGCCACCATCCATCCACTGGTATATTGTTAACATATTTATAGAAGTAAAAGCAAAGAAAGCTCAGGTAGAACGGTGCAGCTGGTGAGACGTAGAATGATTTTTTTTTTCCACTTTTCTAAATTTTGGCACTGGTCAGAAAGCAGTTTATGCGCTGAGGAGTTTCTGCTCAGTGACTTCATGCCGCTGAATGCCAGCAGAATTTAGTTACCTGCACTGTGAGGTACACAGGGTGGCACGGTGCCAGAATCCAGCCACAGGCTTCTAATGCCCTTTATACCATCCTGCTGGGCTCAACTGAATGGGACAAGGTTCGCCTGAGGGCACTTCCCTGACAATGTCAACACCGGGAGCAAACAAGGACTGCAAGACTACTGTAAGAAACACGGCACATCGAGTTAAAGGAGGACCTGTATAGGGAGATCATGTATCTGGTTCTAAAATAGACCCCTTGAGTGGGTGGTGGTTTGATCCTCGGCCTTTAATATCTTCTGAAACACTAAAAATTTGCTTGTTTCAGGGGTGTCACTATTTCACATGCAGACATTTAGCATTTGAATAGGTTTAGTAATTTTATTACTATTACACAGTATTTATATAGCGCCATCATCTTACGCAGCGCTGTATAAAGTCCATAGTACTGTCACTAACTGTCCTTCGAAGGAGCTCACAATCTAATGTTCCTGCCTTATAATGTAGTTTAATGTAAATTTTTTGGGGGAGCCAATTAACCTAACTGCATGTTTTTAGAATGTGGGAGGAAACCCGAGTAGCCACAGGAAACCCACGCGGACAAGGGAAGAACCTGCAATCTCCATGCAGATAGAGTAATTGCCGGGATTCCAACCCGGGATCTAGCCCTGCAAAGGCAAGAGTGCTAACCCCTGAGCTATTAGTAATGATCGCTTACCTAATCTCAGTAGAGGTCTCTTTAAAGTGCTAAAGGTTGCAATTGCTCGAGTTTTAGATATATCCATGTACCCCCCTTTCTTATGGTCAATGAAGTAATATAACAAGCATAAGACAATAGCGTGGAAGACTATGGATGATGGAGTGGTATGTAAGGGACAATGCGGGAGGCAAGTTTTAGATCCAGAGCCACCTGCTTTTGTGATGGGAAATGGACTGACTCCCAACTGGAGATGGACAATGAACTCCCCCACAAAACTGAGGACCAGAATTTTTGCCATGTGGATCCCATTGGGATAGTGCAGGCATAATGTAAATTACAGGATCATTTAGCGCCATCTAGTGGCTGATGCAGAGATTACATTTCCAGAGATAAGGGATGCCAGATTTCTGTATGATTCAGAGCTGTCTGCAATGATATGAATAGAGCGGGGAGAAAATTAGTGAGACAAAAATGTAATAGGTGATATTTTTGCAAAATATCATGTTAAAGTAAATTTAACCCTTACTAATAAACTTCTCTAACCTGCACCTACAGTCTGAAAATGTAAAAATGAAAGTTCTGTAGTCCAACATGTAGTTGTAGTGACAACAGTGTGACTTCATAGAAGATGGAAGTTTTCATCTTTTATTCTCATTTTACAGTTTAGGTTTAGAGCAAGGCCCCTGCTCCATGCTGATCAGAAAGCTCTAACTTAGCAGGATGGGTGTGCAACCTCTGGGGGGAGACCACTGCTTCCACAAAGAAGGAAGGCTCATTCTCTGCAGCATGCTGGCAGAGGACTGGCTACTCTACTTAAATTGTGGATGCTTTGGTTTTGAAGCATGTGGAGAGCATTTCACAGACTTAAGTTGTAAAATGGCCTTAAAACAAACCACTTCTGGCCTCTCTTGATGCATCTAGGGTAAAGTAATAAATCCTCAATATTCAGGTGCAGAGTCTCAATATGACATTAGCAGGCTATAAGCAAGCATGTGGTGTTTGACTACATTAGTGGGTGACAACCTTAATGTCCTATAAACTGTAGTCCCCAATTTGGGGCCTTTTCTCTTTTTATTTACAAAAGAAGGGGTTCCTCTTTGGTGGTCCATCTCATTGTCTGCATGAAATGGAAGATTCCTATTGGCTGTCCACCAACCAGATTCTTTAAGGACTCAGAAGAGGATACAGCAGCTGCAGTGACCTTAGCATAAGGGGTTGCTGTATGTTTGTGGGCCTTTCTGTCCGAAGTTTAGTCTTCAACAAGTGAAATGCTCAATTGGGTTCAGATCAGGTGACTTGGCCATTCAAGAATATTCCACTTCTTTGCTTTAATAAACTCCTGGGTTGCTTTGGCTGTATGTTTTGGGTCATTGTCCATCTGTATTATGAAACGCCTCCCAATCAATGTGACTGCATTTAGCTGGATTTGAGCAGAGAGTATGTCTCTGAACACCTCAGAATTCATTCGGCTGCTTCTGTCCTGTGTCACATCATGGATAAACACTAGTGTCCCAGTGCCATGGCAGCCATGCACGCCCAAGCCATCACACTGCCTCCGCCATGTTTTACACATGATGTGCTATGCTTTGGATCATGAGCTGTTCCACGCCTCCTCCATACTTTATTCTTGCCATCATTCTGCTAAAGGTTGATCTTGGTTTCATCTGTCCAAAGAATGTTTTTCCAGAACTGTGCTGGCTTTTTTAGATGTTTTTGAGCAATTCCAATCTAGTCTTTCTATTCTTGAGGCTTATGAGTGTCTTGCACCTTGCAGTGCACCCTCTGTATTACTTTCATGCAGTCTTCTCTTTATGGTAGACTTGGATATCGATACGCCTACTTCCTGGAGAGTGTTGGTCACTTGGTTGGCTGTTGTGAAGGGGTTTCACCATAGAAATGATTCTGCCATCATCCACCACTGTTGTCTTCCATGGACGTCCAGGTCTTTTGGCGTTGCTGAGTTCACCAGTGCTATGTTTCTTTCTCATGATGTACCAAACTGTAGATTTTACCTCTCCCAATATTGTAGCAATTTCTCGGATGAGTTTTTTCTGTTTTTGCAGCATAAGCATGGCTTGTGTCACCTGCATGGAGAGCTCCGCATGTTGTCTGTTCACAGCAAAATCTTCCACATACAAGCACCCCCCAAAATCAACTCCAGGCCTTTTATCTGCTTAATTGATAATGACATAACGAAGGAATTGCCCAAACCAGCCCATGAAATAGTCTGAGTCATTTGCCCAATTACCTTTGAGACCCTGAAATGAAGTGATCGTGTAACAAAAAGGCTTTAGTTGCTCACATTTTATGCAATCTTTTTGTTCAACCCACTGAATTAAAGCTGAAAGTCTGCAGTTCTACTGCATCTGAGTTGTTTCATTTAAAATTAATTGTGGTAAATATACGGACCCAAAATTAGAAAAAAAAGTTGTCTCTGTCCAAATATTTATGGCCCTAACTGTATATAGCACTGAGCTACACATTCTGGGTCAGTGTTTCAGAGGGTCAGAACACCATAGATATACAGTATTTCATGTTATACCCATTCCTCATAAAAACACCTAGGTAATGGATCATGATAATGATGATTTTGCAAGTTATAAATCTGTTTTATGGGAGTCTGATTTCTGGATTGTCGTGGAAAGAAAATAAATGAGCAGCCAAAGTGTGGAATATGGCATTAATACACAGGCATGTAAATGTGTGATAGGGCCCAAATGGCATAGCAAATTCATTCTGTGTATCATATTACAAAACACACATAGCCAATTACAGCTCCATTGAACTTTATTCTATAATAACAGAAAGATTTTTGATTATTTTGTGTGGAATACGCTATGGGCCCTTATAAATGATTTCCCTGTCCATTCCTCTTAAATTAGCTGAGAAGAGTCTGAATTTCTTGTTTCAGTTCCTATTAAAACAATGACTCGTTCTGCCACCTAGTGGCCACTTGCCAAAGTGCACAGCTGTCACAATATGAAATGCTATGTGTTATAAATGAAAATTACAAGCAAATTTAAAGCAAATTGACAGGGTAATAACTTATAATTGTACAATTTATTATTTATAAAAAAAAAACCTATATGGTTCAAAGGAGAATTTGAGGCACACTAGGAAACCCAACAAAAAGAATAATTGGTGTGACCTGAACTCAGCGCTGGAAGGCAAAAGTGTTCATCCGCCATGCTGGCTGATTACACATCAATTAATAAAGTCTGGATCTAAATATTTTGGATTTACCTTCACTTTTTTTCCTGGTGATCTTGGTGAGCAGAACAATTAAAAAGTAAGTAACAGGGATACCGACAGCAAAAAAATTCATCCGTGGGTTCTAAATCCTTTCATCCCATCCATAGTGGGGAATTTGCACATCACCAATACCATCAAAATTTATAACACCATAAAAAAAAAAAAAAGTCATGAAAATGGAGATCAGTTCACAATTTGCTTTTATTATTTAAAGATTCTATTGTATATTGCAATCTGCACTGGATTACAATCGGCTATAAACAAGGCACAATATACACTAAATCATTTAATAATGATCAAATACGAAATTAGCCCAAACTTTAGTCAGAGACGCTGATTGGCTAGGCACACTACCAGCCAATCAATGGCGGCACCTGGGAACAAATTTTGGATACTGAACTGGTCATGTGACCTATTTACCAATGACATAGCATATCCTGAAATAGGAATTAGAAAAGGAATTCATTGGGATTTTAAAACTGAGCATATTTGGGGTCAGTCTTATTTAAAATGGGGGTCTGTAAGGACAGAAAAATGGGCACTAAAAAATGTCAAGGTATAAGATTCAGGGCTATCATCATCATTGTCCAAAAAACTAATAGACATTCCTGTCCTAGTTATGGTGGCTTCCATAATTCTAGATGAACACCAAGGGTTCTAATAATAAATTCCTCTGAAATTGGCTGGTGGTGAATTCTATGGTCATATTTTAACTCTTCGCTCCTCCAATGACCTCCTAATGACTTCCTCACTCATAAACTCCTCACACGCACGGCTCCAAGACTTTTCTAGAGCTGCCCCTACTCTCTGGAATGGTCTTCCCCGTCCTATTTGGCTTTCTCCTACCTTCTGCTCATTTAAAAAAGCCCTCAAAACCCAACGCTTCACCCTCACCTACCCGTCTTCTTCTGTCTCCTAAACCCTCACTACTTCCCATCACCCCATATCTCCCTCCTATTGTGCGATACTTCCCCCACCTCTTAGATTGAAAGCTCTTCAGGGCAGGGTCCACTTCTCCTTCTGTGTCACTGTCTGTCTGTCATTTGCAACCCTTATTTAATGTACAGCGCTGCGTAATATGTTGGCGCTATTAAAATACTGTTTAATAATAATACATTTTTCTACAGGTCTCCTATTAAAACAATGACTCGTTCTGCCACCTAGTGGCCAATCATCAATAGTGCACAATGGGAAATAATTTGCAATTAAATGAATTTTATCAGCGATTTCAACAGGGAATAATTTATAAATAGAGCTCCAAGTGCACAACTAAATAAATATATATATATATATATATATATATAGTTATTAGTTAAGATACGCCGAGGGAAAAAGATTTAAGGTATCATTTTAAAACCCAAAATAAAATAATATACATTTATTTAAAAACAACCTTTCCTAATAAACAACAACATTTCTGTATTATCAAAAACAACACAATGGCTACTACATGTTATATAATATCATAATATACAAGGGGCTTGATTTATTTTATCCACCTCCAACTCAATGCGTTTCGCAGGTATAAAACCGATTCTTTAGGAGTATTTTAAAAAGAACACAACTACCGGTATATGTGGATTTTTGGCAGTTGGTATACTAGATACGGACTGCAGCCTGACAGAGTCCAGAATCAGCTTTCTTAATAGTAAGAATATGAAGTTCTAAGGTTAGAGTTCACTTGCATGATGCAATAATTCTGAATGCTGACCAATTCTGAGATCCAGATCCACAGAAACTCAACATAATTTCTGAACGTATCAAGAAAAGAATTATCTGTGTACTCAAAGAGACGCATTGTAAAATCAAAGTGCAATAGCATACCAATCAGATGTAAAAATAGAAACATTGTTGTTAAATAAATATCTGTTTGACCACCTGGGAGAAAGTGAAATAGAACTTCTCCTTCCTCCAGGGTAGGGCATGGAGTATCTGACCAGCCAATCATTGAGCCAAAAAGCAGTCACATGGGGAAGAGAAGGGGGCTCAGTCCTGTGTAAACTCCAATCAGATCCACTCGGGGCCCAGGTTTGTTTTCTGTGCTTCTCCAGGTGAATGGAACAACAAAGAGAAGCCTAAAGACAGTTTGCATATTACAGCAAAATGAATTCTGGTTTATACACGGGTGTAATTCATACAAATGGGAAAAAAAGAGAGATTCTGGATTGTACCAACTATCGGCTCAGCATAGAGTATTTTACTTGGAGGGTAAGTGGCCTCCATATTTATACACACTTAATAATAAATAAATATATATAACTCCTCCACCTTCACCACCACCCGTTCTTGGTGTTTTTATTATCATCCAGTATTTATATAGTGCTGACATATTACGTAGCGATGTACAAACTCCATAGTCATGTCACTAGCTGTCAAAAGAGCTTGAAATCTAATGTCCCTACCATAGACATATGTGATTATCACAGTATAAAGTGAATATTAACTGCATGTTTTTAGGATGTGGGATGAAATCGGAGTACCCAGAGGAAACCCACACAGACACAGGGAGAACCTGCAAACTCCATGCAGATAGAGTCCTGGCTGAGAAATGAACCCAGGACCCAGCGCTGCAAAGGCCGGAGTGTTAACCACTGAGCCACCGTGCCGCCTGCCTTAAAGTGGACCTGTCACTGAGAAACCAATACCATAGCTGAAGTCATTATAAAGAATACAACCGGGAATATATTTACATACATTGCACGGGCGCTGAGTTGCTATATTGCATCCCCCCTGCCCACAAAAGCATCCCGTGCAAAGGTCATTCCATAATATGTCATCTGTAGAGAACGATTGATTTAAATTAGAACTAAATTAAAAAATGTCCAAAACAAAAAAAAATTCACTTACCTTAAACCCCCCAGCTCAGTAGTTTGGTGTACAGGTCTCTTCCATGGGGTCCTGCGTCGTGCCGGTACCTTCAAGCCAGCGCTCCAGGCGTCGCCATCTTCTCCTCTTCTTTCGGGTTCTTCTTAATACGTCACCTGAGCCAGGCGCCTTGGTCAGGTGACGTATTTGCGGATGCTTGAGATCGGCTTTTTTTCCCCTTTTGCATGCGCAGAAGGAGAACCCAAGAGCCTCCCGGGATGTGTGACGTAGGTATCCCAGGAGGCTTTGTGCTCCCATTCATTCTCGATCGCCTAGGCAATCAAGAAATAGAGGGCGATGCTGCACCCTTTTTTTTTTTTTTTAAAAAGGGTGTTGCACTTAAAAAAAAAAAAAAACACAGAATTTTTAGATAACATAGAATTGTCTACCCTTACATGTAAAGTGAAAATTCTGAGTTTAGGCACGCTTTAATCATTTTTACTGGTGTCTGAGAGAACCATAACTTGCATGTGGGCGGAAGCTCCCTTTAATTTTCATGATCTTTGTCAAACATTAGGGAGAGAAAATGGTTTTAATGTGTATGAAGGACACTGGCACAAGTCTGAGATAGGAAAACAACAGGGCAAGTTTTAGCACCTGAGACGAGTCAGACAGTCTTTACCTCTTTACCCCTTTACCCTCTGTCCCTTATGGCCTTGCTGCAGCTCCCAGGAGGCAGACAGACAAATGCGCCACATCCAAAAACTCCTGCATTGTTGTGGTTCAGATGAGTACTCATCGGCCCCCTCCATTTGTCCCAACCTCATGGCCCTGTTTAGAAAGCAGTTATTGCCCCATTCCCCACCACCCATGTGAATGCGCCCTGATCATGTGACTTCTGAATCCCGATACAGCAGTGAAGCTGAGCTGCATGACATTGCGAGATCAATGCATTTGCCAGGTTTCCCAAGTCACAGCACATATTTTACATATCCCACAGCACACCACCAAACCAAAATGGCCTATACACAGGGTAATTAGCTACCTGCTGCCACCTACTGGAAGAGTATATCATTGTTTTGCCTGACGCTATATGTCGTAGGCATAGACAAACAAAGAAAAATTATTTGCAGTAAATAAATAGTTTTCAGACCAATTAAGTGACATTGGATCATTTCCCACATTGCACCTGATGATTTGGTGCAGCACAAAGGTTGAGAATCGCTGATCTATACAATATAGAAACCATATTTTGTATTTGCCCTGATCCACAACTTGCATTAAGAGAAAAAGGCAGTTATACAGACCCACATGCAGTAATACAAAATCAGAACACAGAATAAACATGGTGCAGGTATTGCGTACGTCTGCTTTAAATCCTGGCAGTGACCTGCAGTCGTGCATGCATTGCAGATAAACATTGACAGAATGGGCCCTTACCTGTATCATCGGTGAATTGGCACCATGCTGTACACACAGTCTCTGGGACGTTCCAGCTCTGCTCACATGCTGCAGCAGTCACATGACCTCCTCCAGATCACCTGCACAGGTGCAGCTAAAATCCGTAATGGATAAGGAGCATGTCAGCCATTCCACCAGGTTGGGAATTGTAAAAAACAACAAATAAACAGAAGTGCCACAGGAAGGAAAGTGGTTTGTTTTTTTAAAGGGTCCAGGGGTCCTAAAGCCCCCACTGGTGCACCCAGTTCCTGCCCCTCTCTGAGTTCCCACACCTGATGATTAATGATGAGGGTGCATTAACCCCCCTGGGGATTTTGTTCCTGTGGCATTGGGTCATATTGCACTACTGGACCTATAATAAGCATTTACATGAATTAACCTGGCTCCATTACACCACCAACTGCAGAACTGACTTGGGGCCCCCCATAATGAACTGACCTAGCTGAGGAGAATACGGGGACCGTGGTACAGCAGCACTGTTTGCACCTACCTACAGCTGCCTTATGCAAACGTGATGCACGGGGCCCATTTGCACTATTGCAGCATTGGCATGGCTACAATTCAGAACACATTGGAGGTGGCTTATCCAGGATAACGTGACGGGCGAGTCACGCTGGGAGCGTCGCATTTTGCATTCACAGAGTGCATTTACACACATTACACAGGCGCTGCATTGCTATATTGTATTTTTGCCTCCCCCAATACTCGCCTCCTTCTGCATGATATCCTATGCATTCACATTCTGTATCCCGTGCGATGGTCATTCTTGCAGGATTTCAGTGCATTGAATGCAGCGCATGTCTCCTGCATGGTTTTTTATTATATTGCACAATTTATTTGTTTGTCCGTGCAAGGAGCGGGGGCTGGGAGGCCATAACTTGCATTCCATGCGTTGCAGTGGGTTGGGATGCACCATAGCGCATTGTAAGGGTGCTGAGCAGCAATGCGGCATCTCCTTTATTTTCAAAACCTGAACCACAAAAGCAAATCGCAATGTTCTTCCATCAGGTGCAACACAGCCCGGTGTGCCTGGTATGAAGGGGCCCTATAGGGCCAAATTGTTTTGTATGGGGGGGATGGAGAGGTTCTGTGTACAAAAGAGGGGTGATGGGGACCCATGTGGGAGACGTAGCATGTAGGGGACCCGTGTGCAAGGTGAGGGGGAGGAGGAAACAGAGGGGCCCTTCTGCAAGAGGAGATACAAAAGGGCCCTTGAGGTAGTACTCATTAGTGACAGGAGGTGCAGAGGGCCCTATTTATAAAGTTAGGCCCTGGTTTTAAAAAGAACAGGGGCCCCACGTGTGTGAAGTGAGGGAGGATACAGGGGCCCTTGTCTAAGGTGGGGGAAGCTATAGAGTCCTGGGGGGGGGCACACAGAGGGCCCCATTTATGTGGTGTTGGAGAGTACAGGGGCCCCATGTTTGAGGTAAGAGAAGCTACATAGGTTGTGTGGAGATGGAGGGTACAGGGGCCTCAAGTTTGAGGTGTGGGATGATATATGGGGTCCTGTGTTGGGGAAGCACACAGAGAGCCCCATTTGTATGGTGATAGAGTCCAGGGGCCCCATGTTTGAGGTGAGGGAGCACATAGAGGGACCCGTTGCTGTGGTGATAAAAAGTTCAGGGGCCCCATGTTTGAGGTGAAGGGTGATATATAGGCTCCTGTGTTGGGGGAGCACACAGAGGGCCCCGTTGCTGTGGTGATAGGGAGTCCAGGGGCCCCATGTTTATGGCATGAAACTCTCCTGAAGGAAGGTAGAAGAGTGAACTGAAAAGGGGCGGGGCGCGGAGGAGGGGTCACTGAAGGAAGGGGCGGGGTTAATGGAAGGCGGGCTGTACGCAGGCGGCGGGAGGAGGGCCGCGGGAAGATGGCGGCGCTGTGACTGACACTCTGGGCCAGGCCCGGCTAGAGAGGGCGGGGACACCGGGCAGCGAGCGGAGAGCGGCGGCCGGGATACTCAGGCGAGGCCCGGGCTCCTCCTTTTTTTTTTGCCGCCAGCACCGTCAAGGCGAAGTCGGACGAGGCCGGAGGTTCGGGGCCTGTGCTGTGCGGCCTGCTGTGGAGACTTACCCCCGGAGCACGTAGACTGGGCCGGCCCGCGGATTTTAGGATAGCCCGGGGATCGGGCCTGCACAGGGCACCAAGGATGACGGACACCCGGCGGCGGGTGAAGGTCTACACTCTAAACGAGGACCGCCAGTGGGATGACAGGGGCACCGGGCACGTCTCCTCCGGCTATGTGGACCGGCTGAAGGGCATGTCGCTGCTGGTGAGGGCCGAGAGCGACGGTGAGTGACCGCACTGAGGAGGAAATACCGGGGTCAGGGGGGTGTGAGGGATCTCCCGGGGGTCCGGCCGGGGTCTGCCAGGGAATATCCTGGGATCTGCAAGTAATCAGCCTGGGTTCTCCTATAGATCTGCCAAGTCCTTATCCTGGGTTTCATGGAGGGATCTGCCGGGTATAAGCCTTGGTTCCACAGAGGGATCTGGTGGGGGTCGGCCTGGGTTCCACGGAGGGATCTGGTGGGGGTCGGCCTGGGTTCCACGGAGGGATCTGGTGGGGGTCGGCCTGGG
>NC_092869.1:45915059-45916577 GCF_032062135.1 Pyxicephalus adspersus | reverse complement strand
GGGGGTCGGCCTGGGTTCCACGGAGGGATCTGCCGGGGGTCGGCCTGGGTTCCACGGAGCGATCTGCCGGGGGTCGGCCTGGGTTCCACGGAGGGGTTGGTCTGGGTTCCACGGAGGGATCTGCCGGGGGTCGGCCTGGATTCCACCGAGTGATCAGCCTGGGTTCCATGGAGGGATCTGCCGGGGTTCGGCCTGGGTTCCACCAGGGGATCGGCCTAAAGTCTCACAAATATTTTGCCAGTTAGGTGAAGATTATTCAGGTTACTGGGGATCATTCTGGCCACTTGCAGATCTTGTTGATCAGTTGGAGATCTCCCTGGTAATCAGGGTGCACCCCTGGTTTCCCTGTGTCCATAGGAAAGAATTTCTATTATGATTTGTGTTTATTCCTGCCGCGTGTAGACGCCAAGTGTTTGCAATCCATGAACACACCAGGCTGAACTCGCAAAGCTCGCCCACCATGAAATGATTCATAAAACCTATTGCTATCCCCATGATATCGGCCCGCAGGGGCCGGGCAGACGCGTGATCAGGTGTGTCATGCCATTCTCGTGTCGGGAAGCCGGTCCTGTGCATATAGACCGGAAGAGTCCGGAGATCATCAGCAAGTTATCATAAACGATGCTTTAGCAAACTGTGCTGTAAAATTTGGGTTCAAATCAACTTTAAAAACCCAACTAAATATTGAGTTTCAATCAGCTAAAACGGCATGGAAAAAAAGATTTTTTAATGTCTTACATTGTGTTCTTTGAGAAAACCCTTCCCCATCCGCACAACACAAGTATTTTGCTCCTTGTAGAAGCCGTGCGTGCTGCATAGTCACCATAAGGTAAGGTCATTACAGTCCGTAAAGGTCTTTTCTGATTCAAGGGCTCTGACTCATCAAGGAGACCTATCAGACCTCTGCAGGGAGACCGCTGCTTTAATACAGAGAAAAGGGCCTTCTATATAGCATGCTGGCAGGGGACAGGCTTCTCTGCCCGGGCTGTGGCTACTTATCTATAAGTTTTACTATGAGATACTGCACAGCATTTTGTTGTGTAATTTCAATGCAGACAGGGTGTGTGTATCTGTCTTAAGTGTTATCAATGGATATCAATAACACAAATCAATGTATTGTTCCCTTATTTTATCCAAGAGTTGTTTAGGGCCAGCTGTACCTGCTGAAATGTTAGGGCAGGACCCAGTCTTAGCTTTATATTTTTCTCATTTGAGGCACGAAATGGATTTCCGTCACTGGAAATGATCTTTTCTGATCAGGATGAGCGTGCGGCACTCCATAAGAAAGTACAGCAGCTGTCTCTAATTGGTCGTTCAATGATACACTATAATGAATCTGTAAACAATGTCGAGGGGACCACTGGACACACGTTCGAATTCTGTCAGGGACTTGCCGGGGATCAGGCTGGGGTCTCCAAGTGATCTGCCGGGGATCAGGCTGGGGTCTCCAAGTGATCTGCCGGGGATCAGGCTGGGGTCTCCAAGCGATCTGCCGGGGATCAGGCTGGGGTCTCCAAG
>NC_092869.1:45886760-45914431 GCF_032062135.1 Pyxicephalus adspersus | reverse complement strand
CTGCCGGGGATCAGCCTGGGGTCTCCAAGCGATCTGCCGGGGATCAGCCTGGGGTCTCCAATCGATCTGCCAGGGATTTTGTTACACACCCACACAGAATACACATGAAATCTTAAGCAATCAGTCCAAAATAAATCCTTTGGGCCCTTGCCATAGATAGTTTTGGTAGATCTAAAAGATCACAGCATGTATGGTGTACTTAAAAATACCCTTTCCCTTTGTGGTTTTTGTGTACCAATTCATGTGTTTTGTTATTACAGGAAGTAATTAGTTTAAAAAGAATCCGGATTCAAATTAGCAACTTTTGCATTTGGCAGTAGGTACACGTGTGTAAAACTATAATAGAACTATAAATAGGAACTATTTTTATTTTTCCTTTTTTTTATCATTTGTGTTTTTATTTGTATCTATTTTGTAGCTTTTGTAGATTTGCGCTGGTAAACAACCCCTTCATACTATTATTATTAAACAGTATTGATATAGCGCCAACATATTATGTAACTCTGCACAGTGGTGAATCATCGGAGTACTAATTGTACCTGCTGACATTCATATGATTGTTTTTATAACTCATTTGTATAATATTTGTAGCTGGGTCATTTGTTTTGAACCTTTTTAGAGGCAACATATGCAGTTGTGATGTTGATCTATAGATCTGGGAGTAATTTGCAACTGCAAATGAAAAAAAAAAAAGTCCATTGAGATACAGTTATAGTGTATTGCTTGTGTGATGTATTCACTGGCTTCTAAGAATTCTTGTTTTATTTTTACATAGTTACATAGTAAATCAGGTTGAAAAAAGACGTATGTCCATTAAGTTCAACCACTAGGGAAATAAACATATCCCAGATATAAAACCCTACAAGACATCTGAACAGCTGATCCAGGGGAACTCAAAGAAACCTGGTACAAATTGCTCCAACAGGGGAAAAAAATAAAACCCAGTTATATTCTGTGCTTCTAGAAATCATGCAGATTTCTCCTAAAGCAATGTATAGTAGTTGCTGAAACTCCTTCCTGAGGGAGCCGATTCCACATTTTCACGGACCTTACAGTGAAGAATCCCTTCCTTATCCGGAGCTTAAACTACTTTTCCTCTAGACCCAAAGAGCGCCCCCTTGTGCTTTGTAATGATCTTATTGTTAATAATCTGGAAAGAGTTCTCTATATGGACCGTTTATATTATTTTATACAGGGTGATCATATCCCCCTTATACGTCTCTTCTCAAGGGAGGATAGATTCAGTTCAGCGAATCTCTCCTCATAGCTGAGCTCCTCCATTCCTTTTATTAGTTTAGTTGCCCTTCTCTGCACTCTCTCCAATCCCACAATGTCCTTTTTGTGAACTGGGGCCCAAAACTGGACTGCATATTCCAGATGTGGTCTCACCAATGCTCTGTACAGGGGCAGGATTATGTCTCCATCTCTGCAGTCTATTCCTCTTTTAATACAAGAAAGTACTTTACTAGCTTCAGATATTGCAGCTTGGCATTGCATGCTGTTATTAAGTCTATAATCTACCAGAACCCCCAGATCCTTTTCCATTTCTGACTCCCCCAAATCTATTCCCCCTAGACAGTGTGAAGCATGCATGTTGTTAGCCCTGCTGTTACAAGAAAAAAAAAATATCAAATGCAAATACCTTTCTTCTAGCTGCCCCTTCACTAGCTGTGGGTAAAACAAATAGACAAAAAGGACCTATTTATTTCCCACTACTACATATCCTCCCCCTCCTATTGTGTGCTGCTTCCTCCACCTCTTAGATTGTAAGCTCTTCTGGGCAGGGTCCTCCCCTCCTCCTGTATCGCTGTCTGACATTTACAACCCATTTTTATTGTACAGTTCTGCGTAATATGTTGGCGCTATATAAATCCTGTTTATTATTAATAATAATATTAATAATTTACCATGTACCCAAACTTCCATTCTGTTTCTGAAGATAATGGTGGTGTTTGTACAGCATTCTGGGAAGACTGAGGATCCCAAATCTTGCAAGAATCCACTCCGGTGCAGCAGTGGTTTAGCATTGGTGGTGCTATTTTTTAGGAGTTGTCTAAGGTGCAAATTGTGTTGCAAAGGGGGAAAACATTCAGCTTGAAGTGGTGCTGCTTCCAAACTACCCAGCAAGGTGTCATATGCTGAGAAATACAGAGGTCACCCAATAGTGGAATATATATATATGTGTGTGATTGCTTGTGGTGTAGATCTAATGGGTGGATATTGTTTGGGAATATGGTTAGCTGTGTGTCCAGCCAAGGAGAAGGCGTTTTTGTTGAATTGGTTAAAATGTAGCAATTGGAGTTTCATATTGGTGATAATACCACAAACAGATTCTTATATTCTGTTGTCATAGCAGCAACCTCTCGGTATTATCACTTTCCTCTTCTGAAAGATAGGTTAGGATTGTCGCTGTACACCCGTTCAGTAGTGCCATTCGGTAAGTGACAGTAAGTTGGGCAGTGACGTAGCCGCATGTAAAGGTTACAGAGAGCCAGAGGCATATTTAGCGTTGGTTAGCGCGGTTTCCATTGATTCATGGATCATGTCAGTTTCCGGCGTGACATCACAACCTCGTTTATCTGCTTCTTATTTTACAGTAATCTTTACAGCATATTGCAGCCAGCTGTCAGCATATTATAAGGAGGTTTAACCATGCGCCGCATGATATGAATGATCTCACAAATAGAATCCAGGCAAGGGGGGTTAATATGACCCCCATAGCTCATTCCAAATGTGAAACAAATAGTTCACTTTTTGAAATTGATTCTGGCAAAAGTTTGGAATCTCATAAATATATATGATACCAGCCAATGAGTGACACTTTTGAAGAATGTTAAGACTTTAGGAATTGAGACCAAAACATCTCATAGAAATAACAAATTTGTGGCTTTGCCAACAAATGTCTATTTACAAATATATTGGTATGGGGCAGAGGTCAGCAAACTTTTTTGGCCATTAGGCCATTTCGGTGGTAGGAAGGAGCACACTAGGCCGGACTCTCTCTCGAGCCCTCACCCTAATGGCTCTGCCCCCCACCAGGAATGCCCCCTGAAGGGAAATCCCTCTCCTCCGCAATGCATACGCAAATAGGGAAGGGAACCACCATACGGAGGCTGAAGAGCCACATGCGTCTTCAGAGCTCCGGCCACACCGGCAGTTTGTTCCGGCTCCGCGGCGGGTTGCCAGCCGGCATTAGCCTGGACGGCCAGGGGGAGTTAGGCTGGAACAAACTACCGGCTAGGCCGTATCTTGCCTAAAGGCCGGAGTTTGCCGACCCCCTGGTATAGGAATTGTATTTCTTCTGGATGCTGTCACTTTTGCAACGCAGGTTGGGTTCTGCTAAGTGTGTGGCAGTTATAGGAACCCCTCCTTAGCTTATAAGCAAGGATCTTGGTATTCTATTTCATTCCTGTGTATAGAATAATCTGCTTTTGATTTTTTTTTCATTTTGATAATTTATGAAGGCTTAGGCTTAGGTACACACGTACAATAATTATCGTTTGAAAACGAGCGATCAATGATTATTCCCAATTATTTTGAACGATCGTATTGTGCACAATTTTGTAAAGGCTGTAACGATACGATTGTTCAAATATATTCCACCAATAATGTACACACTATTGTTCGAACGATCGTTAGTTCGAACGATGCAGGAAGTGACCTGTTAACAATTATCGAACGATCTTTCGTAGATCGTTTTCAGTGACAATTATTACACATGTGTACGCAGCCTTACAGGCTCAGGTGCACATTGACTCTCTGCAGTTTATTATCATCATCCAGCATTTATATAGCGCTGACATATTATACAGTGCTGTACAAAGTCCATCATCATGTCACTAGCTGTCCCTCAAAGGAGCTCACAAATTTAATATCCCTACCATAGTCATTTGTCTTTATTACAGTCTGGGGTCAACTTGGGGGGAAGCAAATTAACCTAACTGCATGTTTTTGGAATGTGGTAGAAAACCAGAGTACCCAGAGGAAACCCACACAAACACAGGGACAACCTGCAAACTCCATGCAGATAGTGTCCTGGCTGAGATTCCAACCTGGGACCCAGCGCTGCAACGGTCAGAGTGCCTTTGCAGATTAGCCACCGTGCTGTTGTTTTTCTTTCCTTCTATTTAAATCTATAGGTGCATTGGATTTGTTCGTCATATCTTTTTTTTTTTTCGTGTGTTTGTGCGACCGAAACCATAGAAGAATTGGCCAGGTCTTGTGTGGGCAGTGCTGCTTCTGTGAAGAAGCCCTTAAAAAGCAAACCTGGGCATTGGCGTCTCCATGATTCATTGGTCCAAATAATAACCCCACCAGACGGAGACCTTTCAGCAAAAAGGCAAATCATAGGTTGTGTACACATATAGCTGGAAATCATCTTTCATGATTGTTTTCAGTGACAGAGGAATGAACGATACAAAAGCAATCTCCTCTATAGAGATTGCAAGCTCTTCGGAACAGGGTCCTCTACTTCTGTGTCACTGTCTGTATTCGGCTGCATAATATGTTGGTGCTATATTAATCCTGAATAATAATAATAATGGAGAGGGGAGCTGCACTCTCATCCCTTAACTTGTATACTAGCCGTTCCCCATCGGTCATTAATAAATGACGTTGGGTAACCGCTGTATACATTCTCGCATGAGGCGTGCATGACTGTTCGTCTCGGGTGATAATCTTCTTAGGGAGGAGGAAATACAGAAGTACATAAACACCGCTTCAATACTTTTTTGCAAGTAGTATTAGAAACTACAGGCGTCTGGCCTTCCTGACAGTTGATTTCAGAGAGACCCTGCCTATGTTGATATCAAATATTATTTTGCATTCTGATAAGGAATTGATATAATTTTTTGCTTTTTATTTTAATCTCTTGTTTTTTTGTGTGTGTTTTAGGTTCTCTTCTTTTGGAATCAAAAATTAATCCCAATACCGCTTACCAGAAGCAACAGGTATGTTCTATATTCTGTTCCTCTGCTAAATTGCCTAATTGACAGAGGTGACAGTGCTGATGTGTTGTCATATGTGCAGGCTGGAGGCAGTGAGGTTACCATATAAAACTATATTGGTAAATCAGAATATTGGTGTCACCAATCTGGCTGCGCAGTGCAGAGAAAGTTTGTGAATCCCATATATTTGCTGATCGGAATTCCAAAGCTTTTTGCAGTTAAATGGTAAACATTTCTATGTTTGCTATTTGCCTGGAATACTATTTTAAAGATAATTCCCGGGGAGCTGATGCACGATCTCTAAATGTGTTTTTTTTTTTTTTTTATTATTATTAGTTTAACTTGGACATACTCCGTTATTACTGCTTACTTGCTTTCCTCTGTGAACATAATTTTTGTATTTTAATATTGTGGTATTGTTTGGTTTGCAGGACACGTTAATCGTATGGTCGGAGGCTGAAAACTATGACCTGGCCCTGAGTTTTCAAGAAAAAGCTGGATGTGATGAGATATGGGAGAAAATATGTCAGGTGTGTGAGCTTCTTCTTTTTCCATTCCCTCTCATTCCTGTGATGCAAGAGCGCATTCTCCTTGCACCCTGCTTAGTGTATTGAATAACACATGGAAAGTATTAGCACAGCCTTTCCTGGACAAATCCCAGGTGCCAGCGGGAGGGAAGCAAAATGACAGCTGGTGTCACACAAATTGTAAACTGTCTTTTTAGTTGATAGTTGCACAGTTACTGTATTTAAAACACTTTAGAAAGTGGATCTTTTACCTTTTGACAAGTTCAACTTATTCAGAGTTCCCCCATCGTAAACTTTGGGTGGAAATTTTGCAAAAATAAATGTATGGGTATCCATATGGATGGGTGGTGTCAGAGAGTGTTGAGAAGCCAAAATCTTGTGAGGAGATCCTGCTCTGTTCCCAAAACCAAGCACAAGCTATGGCGAGTAAGGTAATATCAAAAATGTCATGGTATGTTTCAAACCAGAGCGAACTTTGCAAAAGGTAAAAGTCACGATTGCCACCACAGTTCCATCATCAACTTTCAGTGAGATATTTGGACTTAAGAAGAATGTTTTTTGGGTTTAACAGGTTGCATCAGTTATGGTTTTATCTTGCAGATTAATTTATAAACCACCTTTGTTGTTTCTCTTTCTCTCCCAGGTCCAAGGGAAAGACCCCTCTGTGGACATCACTCAGGACCTTGTGGATGAATCGGAAGAGGAGCGTTTCGAGGACATGTCCTCCCCAGGCCTAGAACTACCAACCTGTGAACTTAGTCGGTTAGAGGAGATTGCTGAAGTCGTAGCATCGTCGTTACCATCTCCACTTCGTCGTGAGAAACTGGCCCTGGCCCTGGAGAATGAGGGATATATCAAAAAGCTCCTGGAACTTTTCCACGTGTGTGAAGACTTAGAGAACATTGAAGGGTTGCACCACTTGTACGAAATAATCAAGGGCATCTTCCTTTTAAACCGAACTGCACTGTTTGAGGTCATGTTTTCAGAAGACTGCATTATGGACATCATTGGCTGCTTGGAATACGACCCCTCTTTGTCCGTGCAGCGTAAACACCGTGAGTTTCTGACAAAAACTGCTAAGTTTAAAGAGGTGATTCCCATATCAGACCCTGAATTGAAACAGAAAATCCACCAGACCTACAGAGTGCAGTATATACAAGACGTGGTATTGCCCACCCCTTCTGTCTTTGAAGAGAACATGTTGTCCACGCTCCACTCTTTCATATTTTTTAATAAGGTGGAGATAGTTGGGATGTTACAGGTAAGGTTCGGTTTGCGGGGTTTCATGCCATTGGCGTGAAAATATTTAATTTTTTATATTTTTTTTCGTAATATTTGTGTGGTGTGACTTGTGTGGTTGTCAACATTTAGCTGTGTTTATGACCTTGTTCTGTGTTTCTAAGTGTGCAAAGCTTTAGGCCTGTTACAAGCTGACACTTTTTACCTAATGGCACTTCTAACTCCAGTATCTCTGAGCCTAGTTGCTAACCATGTTAGGAATATGGTTGCAAGGCCTCCACCAGCATGTATACTTCATGAGTTACAGACCCACATAAAGCATTTGGACAGTGACACCATAAATCCTAATCTGTCTGTTCTGTGGCTCCAAATTAAAGTTATTAAATCAATATGACAGACAGGAAACCAGGAATGACCATCATATTTCTCAGTATGGATTTTTTATTTGCAGAATCCTTGTATATGAGCACGTGTTTCAATTACTTACACATACAATGTAATTCAACTGTAAATGCAAACCTAAACCACCTTCCTGACCGAAGTTATTTACAGACACCCTGATGCCCTACCTCTTATTTGTTTGCCAGGGTTGTGAAATGCTCACCTAGCAGCGGCTCTGGACTGCCTTCAGCTGCTGGCATCAGCGCACAGATTTGGTAACATTCACTTCGTTGGTGCCAAAAGGTGATATTCAGCCAAACCATGTAGCTCTGCTTGAACATAAATTCTACCCTTTGATATCAGTCCAGTGTCACTTTCACCCAGCCATGGCTGTAATCCAGCACAAGCAGCTAAAAGTCGAGTTAGCGACCTTGTAACCCTACCAATAATTTCAACAAAATCTTTCCTTAAATGCATTTAAAATCATTTGTGCATGTTATTACCTATTAAACCCTCCCATGTCTAGACATCCCAAAGCCGCTTTAACCAACAGCAAACATTCTGTAAGAAAGCTAGGGTAGCAAGAAGGTTTTGGGTTTTTTTTGGTTGTGTCTCTGGTGCTCCTTTTATTGCCTTGCAGGTTTGCTAATGGAAACAATTTTGTAATTTTAGTTTCCTAAAAGATTACCATCTGTCAGTCCGCATAATTCATCATGAAATGGCTTGGAGTGGTGGAATATTTGCGCTAACATTTTAAGAGTCAGTCCACCGAAATGTGATTTATCAAAGTGTTTGTCTAACCGGCTTTCCTATTTTATCTCTTGGGGACATTGGTAGGGAGACAATCTGTTACGGATTCTGGATATCTTCCCACCCACATTGAGGTGCTCCCATGCAAAAATAACAGCATTGTGTTCCGACCTGAGAACACAAGTGCAGTGGTTGCAGCACCTTCTACCCTAAAAGATATAAGGAACTATTCTCTGGTATTATCCAAGCAATAGTTTTAGGTGGACAGACATCCTAACACAATCTGTCTCGGCTTTTCATAATGTTAATTGTTCGCACATTCTTTTCAAATTTTGATTTACAGATTTCTAGATCTTACTGTAATATAAGATGTATAGATTTGCTAATGACCTTGTATCAACTGTTTAGAAAGATTGCTTCTTCTAGATTGTAAGCTCTTATGAGCAGGGTTGCATGTGTCTTTATATTGGCCCTGCTTTATTAAAGCTCTCCAAGACTGGAGATGATATACTTTTATCAGTAAAGCTGGGTGATCCAGCAAACCTGGAATGGATCTGGTCTAGGATAAAAGACATTTGCTAACAAATAGCAAATTACTTTTAAGAAATCCATTTGCTGGATCACCCAGCCTCACTTATGAAAGTGTATCCTCTCCAGCCTTGGAGAGCTTTAATAAATCAGGTTCTTTGCGTCTGTTGTTATTTTTCTGCATAACAGAGCTGAAATCGATGGAGAACATCTGTGAAAATGAGCTAAATGTATTTTGTGTTTACCGTGTGCATATGGTTCTTTTGCATTGTTACCAAGTTGTTCAGAAATCTGCTTGTGTCATTTGGTTAATTACTATGCAGCATTTTTTACTTTTTTACTTTTTTTACATTGCAAAGACTTTTCAGAAGCAGATTTCGGTGGTACATCACTGTTGAATCGGATATGTCTGTGCCCAATATTAACTTTTATTTTGTTGCTCATCTTTAGGAAGATGAGAAGTTTCTTACAGAATTATTTGCGCACCTCACAGATGAAGCAACAGAGGATGAAAAGCGGCAGGAGCTGGTAAGTCTGTGTGAATTGTTTCTTTTATTGAGAGATTCAAGTCTCCCAGAAGGTTTTATTTCTGTTTTAGATGGAGTCTCATTGAGATATTTGCTCTCTTGTACCTGTTGGCGACTTTTGTGTTTTCTTTTGTCATTTTAAATTCATAGTCTTAACAGAACTGAAATGTGGAAGCTGTGCCATAAAAGACAAGCAGAGGGCAAATGAGTAGGTATCAGTATTACCTCTAGGCTGATCTTCATTACTGGCTTACCATGCCCTGCTATGATTCAAGGTGGCCATCTCTGTAGACTTTGCTTCCCTATGTCAGATTTTCCCCCCTTAAAAACTGGTAGTCCTATGACCAAGGGGGAGGGGGGGATATAGTTCCACTGAATAAATGCAAGAAAAGCAGGAAATTCCTGCACTATAGCATCCCAGGTACAGCCTCCTCTCCAGCAAGAACAGTGGGCAACACAGAAGTAATATCACAAACTTCCTAAGTGTAGCATTGCATTGATTGATGATTAAAAACTGCAGATATACATCTATAAGGCACAATAGTGCACTGATGTCGTTCATGGAAAATTCAAAGGAAAAAAGTGAATGCTTTAGGGCACTACTTAAAAACAATTGGAGCTGGGTTCTTGTTATCAGAGTGCAAATCGTCACTTTTTAAGTTCAGGTCCACTGCAAGGTAATATGAAATCCCCTTGGTATTGCAGTACTTTTCATTTTAAGATCTTTTATGCAAAAACATTGTAATCCAATTTCTTAGCCTTAACCAAAACGATAAGTCTCGGTTTTGGAAGGGCAGCTATGCTATTTGTGCAGCCCCTTTGTTTACTGGTTCTCTCATAACAATCTCTGATAAAACCCATTGCATGGTTTATTCATTTTGTTAGACATGGTCATACAGCTCTGTTTTTAATTTGTGCTACAGGTGAATTTCCTGAAAGAGTTCTGTGCATTCTCTCAAACATTACAACCTCAGAATAGAGACGCCTTCTTTAAGACCCTGTCCAATATGGGCATTCTGCCCGCCCTGGAAGTCATTCTGGTAAGTAGCACAGCTCTACTAACATTAATTTGACATATCGTCCAGTGCAATGTCTTTGCATAAGGTCTACAATATTGAGCTTATATTATTTCTTCTAATATATTTGCATATCTTTTAATATAAGTGCAGCTGTTTGTGATACGGGAATTACGCTATATACAGTTCCAGGGGCACTCCAATAATCTGCATAATAAATATTTAGTCTAAACACAAAGTAGCAGTAATATTGTTACAAATCTTTTATCTATAACACTGGTGTTCAACACAAGGCCTATGGGCCGAATGCAGCCCGCCTGGTCGTTTTATGTGGCTCACGGTGACTGTGCCGCATCAAAGCACCTGACATCTGCAGACAGAAGGACCCAGTCCCAGAAACCTAGGTAGAAGCAGGGGCGGTCCACCCAAGTTCCTGACTGTGCTTGCAGGCAGGAGGACCCCCCCCAGTTGCTTCTTCACACTAGCGAGTCCCAGCACTAAGCACCCAGAGCCCCGATCCTGTTGCCAGTAGTATGCTGCTGCCGCTCCAAGTATGGAATCTCAGTGCTACATTAGCAATGTCTCCAGACTCAGAGATACCGGCCTTCACCTCAGTACAGTCAGTGGCTCCCCTCACATAGACAGGCCAGGATAGGTCAGGTACACCGACCTCAGAAAAAGACGAAAAAACAATCGCTCCCAAAATGGTCCAATAAGTTGATGTAGAGGGGAGACAATTTAATGAAAGATGGGAAAGCAAATATATGTTCATGCTTCACGAAGACAAAAGATTTGGTGTCTCAGGGTGAGGAAGGATCTATACTTCTACTAACACTATGTATTTTAATAAAAAAGTTCTGGCCGCCAGTGTTTTAGAATCCGACCACTTATGTGTTTTGAGTTTGACACCCCAGTTCTATAAGATCAGAAAATACTGTTAGCTGTAAGCAATGCTGTCTGTGCTTCTTCAAGGAAGAATGAAACCAGTTGACAAAACGTTGCAGCTGTTTTATTAGGTAAGACTGCAGTAGTAGAAGACCAGGGTCTCTTTAGGACTAGCTGCAACTAGTTGATCAGAACATTTTAATATTGGTATTTTCCCCAGATATTTTTTTAAAGAGGAACTAAACTAAAAATAAATAAATCACACTTAACTTTCATCCCGCAGATCCATCCATTAAGAGGTTTCTTAGATCTCTTCCTGGTATCCTCCTGCGTCACGAAGCGGAGAAACCGCTGCCATCTTCTTTAGTCTTCCTTTTCCTCCTCCTTCATACGTCACCTGATCTTGCACTGCACAGGTTCAAGATTGGGTGACGTAGTTGGGGGGAAAAAAAGTGTGCTGATCTCACTGCGCATGGCAATTTTTTTTTCTCCCATTAAAGCAAAATCTCGAGAATGGGCATGCGCAGAAGGAGCAGCCAGGAGCCTCTCGGGATGTGTGACGTTGGTATCCTGGGAGGCTGAGTGCCCATTCACTACTGCGATCAAGACAGAAAGGGGAGGTGCTGGGGAGAACCCTTAATATGATCAAATTGATGTATTTGCCAATATATGTAGTTGTTATTCTATATTAGAGTACATAATACATTTTTTTCCCCATTTTACTATTTTTTTTTTAATTAAATAAAGTAAATCCCCACTCACAGGAATGACAGTAATATGGTTGTTTTATAAAGTTATTTTACTTAAATATAATATTTTTTTATTGATATCACACTTGCAGAGCCATTACAATAGGTTCCCAAAGTATTTTTGTTGGTTCCCAAAGTATTTTTGTTATATTACAGGCATTTTTATTTGTTTGATTGTAAATCCAGTTGGGGTGCTCTCAAATGGTATGGATGGGCAGGATTGGCATCACTTGGTGATATTCAAATGGTTGGGTAGGGCAGCTGAACAGATTTAACATGTTTGACATCATTAACTCATTATTGCAAAGCCATAAAAATATCCTTTGTATTGTTTTGTCTTTTGATGTGTACTAAAGAATGTGTGTTCTTCTCCGTCCATGTACTGTGCACCCCTCAACCAATGGTGACCTACTTTCATGTTATACAAATGTGGCCCCTGTATTGCCACACAAAGAGATTGATATTGCAGAAATTGTAATAGGTGGTGCTTGGATACAGTGAGCATTCTGTAGGCAGTGTTGGAGTCCGTGGCCGTCCTTCAGGTGACGCAAACGACTAGAGATACAGTACTTCCAAATTAAAAGCTAGATTACTTTTAAAGCCTCTTTACAAATCTGTGTCCCTGCATTTTCAGGGAACCCCTACTATAAATTACTATATGCAATGCTCACAGCACAGTAGCGTGGTGGTCAGTAGGAAGAATTCCTCTTACATTGCTGACCAATGGGAAAGATGCCACCCTTACAGTTTGTCAGCATCATGAAAAAAAGTTTTATGTTTCTCTGAGCAAGATTTATGTATAAAAGAAACTAAAGTGAATAAATCATGAGAAAGAAATAAACCAAACCATTTATTTAACCTAAGTAAGGATTTAGGGCAGCACGGTGGCTCAGGGGTTAGCACTCCGGCCTTTGCAGCACTAGGTCCCAGGTTCAATCCCCAGCCAGGACATTATCTGCATGGAGTTTGCAGGTTCTCCCCGTGTCTGCGTGGGTTTCCTCCGGGTACTCCGGTTTCCTCCCACATCCCAAAAACATGCAGTTAGGTTAATTGGCTTCTCCCTAACAATTGACCTTAGACTACATTAATGACATATGACTATGGTAGGGACATTAGATTGTGAGCTCCTTTGAGGGACAGTTAGTGACACGACTATGGACTATGTACAGCGCTGCGTAATATGATGGCGCTATATAAATACTGTATAATAATAATAATAATAATAATTTACCCGTGATTGCCCAAAAAGCTGCACAAAAAGTGTTAAAGGGTTTCAAGATAGGCATCAGGGTCATTCACTTTCTATGTGCTTCTCTCTTACACCGACCATTTCTTGTGTATTCTTTGCAGGGTATGGACGACCCACAGGTTCGAAGCGCAGCCACTGATATATTCTCATATCTGGTGGAATATAACCCATCCATGGTCCGTGAGTTTGTAATGCAAGAAGCTCAGCAGAATGATGATGTAAGTATGATGATGTGGCATCATTAAACAGACTTTTTTTTTTAAAGATTGAATTGTTTATTCTTGCTGTTTAGCAGTTCTCCTGTTGAAGTTCAGATAGGTCTATAAAAGCCGCGGGTTGTTAGGAACTTCCCGTGGCTCCTTTATTTACCCTGACAGGCTTGATACTTTTGCTGCCGCGGTAAATAGGGAACGCTCCCTGAAGGTAAATCCCACTCCTCCGCAATGCACCCCTGAAATGGCCTAGTGGCCACAAAAGGTTGCCGACTCCCTGGTCTAGTTGTTTTCACAGATGTAATTGATTTAACCACCTGAGCGTTACACTGATTTCTAGATTTCTGTTCCAAAAGCGTCACAGGTTTTCATGAAATTTTTTTTTTTTTAAATTGTAGACCTGAGAGGGACACCCGACGCTGGAACATGGACCCGACGCTGGAACACGGAACCGACGCTGGATTAGCACAGCGGGACCAGGTAAGTGGGGATTTTAGTGTAGGCGAAAAAATACGGGCTTAACCAAAACAGCAAAAATATTTAGTGCGAGAAATTACGGGCTTAGCGGTTAGGGGGTTAACTTTACAAAAATGTGTTTGTTTACTTGAGGCAATTCCACCTACATAGCCTAAATAGTTTTCTATTTTCCTTGCCTTGTACTTCAGTCTTAAGCCATGACGTGTATTTTACCATGAGTTTTATTATCTTCTTTTTAGGACATCCTTCTGATCAATCTCATCATTGAGCATATGATCTGTGACACGGATCCTGAGCTAGGAGGCGCTGTACAACTCACGGGACTGTTGCGGACGTTAGTAGATCCCGATAACATGCTTGCACCCACAAGTGTAAGAAAGAAAAATTTACTTTACTGTTATATTCTTGTTATATACTTTTATATACTTTTAATAGTTTTCATCTGCATATGCAAGTGCACAAAATAAATGCTATTATCCAGTGCTTTTCGCTGACAAAAAGACTTCAATCTCTTTAAAATTTAATAAAAGCAGAGGTCTCCATTTCCTTCATTTGCAAATGTGGAAGTTTCCTAGACCACTTGTGCTTTTAAAAAAGGTTTCCTGTGCATCCTATCAGTCTTTGGTTCTGGGGAATGTTTCTATTTACTGTCCCTGTCCCGGGCAGGCGATTGGCATGTTCCTCTACCTTTATTTGCTGTGTCCTCTGTCCTGATTGCTGTTTTCATCTCAATAACTGTTACATAATCTGAGCAATGTCATCACAGTTAATCTTATTGTGCCAAGAAATTACTGTTTGTGTTAATTTTTTCCCCTTTTGTTTTGTAGAAAACAGAGAAGACTGAATTCTTGGGATTTTTCTACAAGCATTGCATGCACGTCCTCACTGCCCCATTACTGGCCAACACTACGGAGGAAAAGCCCAGCAAAGGTCAGAGGTCCCCTACTGTCACTGCGGGGTTTGCATTGTCACAGTAAAGAGCTTGGCCTGTATTATCTTAAACTTTAGTTGATGTTTTAAAATAACTGCAGTAGGTCAGATAACTTTAACCCAATTGTGACTGAGAGGTTGGTTTTTTGCTTTGCTAGGCAAAGAAAACTTGAACGTTTCCAGGCCTTTACCTACTCTTTCAATAGATTGGGATTTTGTTTTATTCCTGTGATATCTTGGCTTAGAATATAAACAGATTTCAGTTTTTGGCAACTCCCAGGTTACTTAAATATTTTTTTTTTGATCCAGATCTTGTAAGGGTATGTATGTGTATTTCTGTTGTGGCATTTCACATTGTTTGATCTGTACATTGTGACATATTTCGTTTTGTTCTCAGATGACTTCCAGACAGCGCAGCTGCTGGCACTGATTTTGGAGCTGCTGACTTTCTGTGTTGAACATCACACGTATCACATAAAGAATTACGTCATCAACAAGGACATCCTGCGCAGAGTGTTGGTCCTCATGTCTTCTGTGCACTCATTTCTTGCCCTGTGTGAGTTTCCCAGACACCTTCTGTCTTGGGTTTAATTGCGTCAGAAACACTATATTGATAAGGGTGCATTTTATATCTGCATGGCCAGGTCAGCAGCATTGTTTGGCTTACCAAAATAAGCATATTGAAATGTACAATTAAGTGTATTTTAAAAAGAAATACAAATGACATTGACCTGGAAAGGCTCACCACATCAAGGTGTAAAAAAAAATAACTTGTATACTGAATACTATCAGTACAGACAATAACATACAGTTACTAGAATGCAAGATTATTACTAGTGTGGACATTTTCAGTAGTTGTAAACTTGTTTTTCCCCAAGCAGCCCCTTGTCACTTAAATTATAAAAATTCACATATTATTCACGTTGCACCTGTAATGTATTAATTCTATTTCCTGTTCTATTATTTTGCTAATAAGGTGCTCCCTTACCTGTACATGTAATGGCAGGTCAGGTGTTGGGCATGGTGAGAAAAGAGGGAGGGGAGAGAAGATGTAAGTGACTGTAAACACTGACCATTGTAATGGTCCAAGATGCCCAGCCATTGTTGCTCTTGCAGTGGCTGCTGACAGTGATAGGGGAAATAAGTATTTTAATGCTGGCTGCATAGTGTTGTCCGCATTTATCAGGCCAAGTGCAGGATCCACAGGTAATTAGGAAGGCTGTACTGAAACTAATGCAAAATTGGACATTGTTCTTTATGTCCACTTCACACAAAATAATTCAAATGGCACATGTTGGTACAGTAACTCTTCACCTATACATAAGGAATACACAATATTTTCTCCATTATAAGCGATGCATTTGTGCGGTCACTGAACCCAACTCTCAACGTATTGGAATGTCAATGACTGCAGTTGATGATCTCTCACTTCATGGTCTGTAAGAAGTGTATGTTTGCCCTTCTTTAACTATCTGTTCTAATATTCTTTAGCCTTCTGTGAGTGTTGGACGGGCTGCACCCCTCCTTTATTCAATAACACTATAATGGCACATTGCTTGTACTTGGAATCCATTACTCATATGCAATGAATAAAAGCAATGTAAAATACATGTATAGAGAAATCGTTATTCTACTAACACATGCAATTTGAATGAATTGTATTCCTGCCTTTCCATTGCCATTTGCCCTTATACATTGTAATACATATACATTGTAGGGTTTTTGAGAAACCTAAACATACTGGGATTAGAGATCTACTATTAGAACTTTGGAAAAGCCTGATTTGTATTTTTACCTGGAGTTAAACTTTAATGGTTAATTTGCCAACCAAAACTGAAATACTTTTATATATTTCACAGTCTCATTTGGAAGCCAATATTTTATCAATTCAGACCTCTTATATTTGTTTCCCTCATTGATTTGTAATGCTCATATTATGTGTTACAAATTTACAGGTGCGCTCCGGTTCATGCGAAAGATTGTTGGCCTGAAGGATGAGTTCTACAACCGTTACATAGTGAAAAGTTTCCTATTTGAACCTGTAGTGAAAGCCTTTCTCAATAACGGATCGCGGTATAACCTCCTGAACTCTGCCATTATTGAGATCTTTGAATATGTACGCGTGGTAAGTGTCATGTATATTTCATTTTCTAATGATGGAGCAACTCTGTCACATGTGCTTTGTATCACACCAAGAAGTCGGAGGAAATCTCCCCAAAACAAATTCCCTCTATAACCGATGTTGCTGAAACAATTGTCCCCAAAGACAGATTTCCCCTTAAACCATGCTCTGGTGACAAGTATGCAATAAAATGCTGTCAGATACACCTTAATTAATACACACACACACATATATATATATATATATATATATATATATATATATATATATATATATATTACCTTCCTTGGTTTCTCCCTCCTGCCACCCAATATGTTATTTGATTTTTTTTCCCCTCAGTGTTTTTTGTTTTTTTTTTTTAATTATGATATACTTTCAGATAATGTCCTCATTTGATCCTGAGCTTCCATGTTGGAAATGACTGAAATCCAATCAATGGAAAAAAGGAAGGGAGTGTGCAGTCAAGCTAGAGAGGCAGACGTTCTCTGGCCAGAAAGTGTGGCAGTCTCTATCCTACTTGCTGCAGTTTTTAATGTGTATTATCAAAAGCTCAGTGCAGTGAAATTAGAGTAATCTATTTCTGGTCCGGAGCAGGGCTTGCACAACTTTGCAAGGCTGCAGGGCAGCTTTAATGAGGGGGAAGACCAGAGGTCAGATTCAAATGCTTCTACTGATCTGATCCATAATGGTGCAATGCTGGGATCATTTTTCAGTGATTGGTAAACAACTATCTTCTCTCTTATAGGAGGATATTAAGTCATTAACGGCTCATGTGATTGAGAATTACTGGAAAGCTTTGGAAGATGTGGATTATGTACAGACATTTAAAGGACTCAAACTGAGATATGACCAGCAGCGTGAGAGGCAGGACAACCCCAAGCTAGACAGGTTTGTCACCACCCAGCATAAAGGAATGAAATAAATTTTCTGTCAATTGTACTTACAACTCCCACTTGTGTTCAACCCATACACCATTCACAACCCCTTGGTACCCCTTGCAGTGTTAGTCTTACTCAGATAAACAAAAACTCATTTGTTAATGGTTCGGATAGACTACATATATTTTATTTTGTTTTGCCTCTATCTTTAGCTGCTGTTAATGTGTTTCAGTGATGCATGTGTTCCAGGGTGGCGTTCCACTTTAGCATAAGTGTACATTGTAGATCTAGTGTCATCCACACTGTTTAGGGTGTGCCATGGTAAATACCCTTGTGCTGATTGATTTCTCCAATTTCTTCACCCGCAGCATGCGATCTATCCTCAGGAATCATCGGTACCGGCGGGATGCACGTTCCTTAGAGGATGAGGAAGAAATGTGGTTTAATACAGATGAAGATGACTTGGAAGATGGAGATCCAATGGTGCTTCCTTCTGACAAAATAAAGAACAGCGAAGATCTCATGGATCCTATCTGCAAGTTCATGGAAAGAAAGAAGTGTAAGTGTTATCTGGCTTCTTACTTTAGGATTTCGTGTATACACGGATACAAGTTTTTTACATTTGAATGAAGACTCTCCTAAGTATTAAACAAAAAAATGAAATCCACTGAACAAAGCATTACCTGTGGTTTAAAGGCAAATTCACTTGCCCTAGAATTTCCTACTCTTCTAGACTGACACCCAACCATAGAAACCTTTTTAAAAATTGGTGAGAAGAGCCAGAAAAGACAAAATATAAACTGATTAACTATAGCTTTCAGTCACTCGAACAGAAAACAGGCATCCAAATATATTATGCAGGATACAAAAAACAATTGTCACTCTGTTTCAAAGCCCCATTAAAATTAGAGCTAGAGTAGTTGGACAAAAGGGAAATTTTGGGTGTTTTGTACTTGTGGTCATACATAAATAAAAAATAAACCATATTTATATTCTGATTTTTAGTGAAGGAGAATGAAGAGAAGGAGGTTCTTCTGAAGACCAGCCTCACCGGCCGACAGAGCCCAAGTTTTAAACTTTCCTTTTCAGGAGGGACAAAGACAGCCCTCACCAGCCAATCAGCAGCGAGCAGCTTACCGGGATCTCCCAGCTCACCTGGTTCTCCCGGCTCCCCCGGTTCTCCCGGGTCCGTTTCCAAAAGCACACCTCAGACGGCAGCTATTACTACAAAGGTAGGTATGGCTGTAGCATGGTATTATCATGTTTTTGTTTTTTCTTGGAAATGCTGTAAAGTCACTACTATATATACACCTTTGTTCATATGCTGCTGAACATTCCATGGGGGTCTCCAGAGGTTCTTATGGAGAGATTTTTTTTGATAGAATGTACAGTTACTGCGTTTCTTGGTAGTACATCCCCCCTGCACTTTTCAATTTCTTTAGTAGGGCCCTTCCAGATACTTGGTGCTTTCCCCTTATGCAGTTCATGGGGCTGAGCCACCAATCGTTGGGCCCTGTCATACGTAAGAAGAGAATGATTAGATTATGGAAAAAGGCAATTGTCAGCTTTTTTCTATTCTTTCCAGTCTCCTCTGCCTCCTGGTGAAACTTTAAAAATTGGTAATTCAGGCAAGCAGTTATTGTAGAAGGGACAGGCTTCTGTAATAACTGTTCTTACCTGCCTGTCCACCGCCTAGCTGTCAAATTTTGCTGAGTTGCAAATCAAGCCAATCAAGAAGACTTTTATTTGTAAAGTCCACATGGTGCAGTGTCTGAGTTGAAAGCTTGTAGCCAAAGTGAATTAAACAATTGGAAGAAGCATTTCTTTAATTCTGTAGTTACATATCGGGGGTCTGTGCCCCCTTGGGTACTGAAATTTGTATTGACGTTTATGAACTTTTAAAGACTTTAATGTTCTAAGCCGCAACCACTTTAACCTATACTGACATTTTTTTTACCACTATTTTCTTAGGGAGGCCTAGTAGGACTGGTAGATTATCCAGATGATGACGAGGAGGAGGACGATGAAGACGAAGAGGACAAGGAAGAGACTCTACCACTCTCTAAAAAAGCAAGGCTCGGCTCCTAATACCAGCGTCTGTTTAGACAACTCCCCTCAAATACCTGATCTCCCACAAAGAACACAGACTACACCACAGCCAAAAGCAGCGCTGTGGGTGGGTCCGACACAAACAAAACGTAGACTTCTGCTCATCAAGTGCCAATTCCCAGGAGCGCCAGGAGAGGGAAGATGACAGCTGGAAAGAGATGACTTAGCCTTGTACTCTCCCGTGTAGACCACACATTGCCCTTTTCTCAGGGAAGGAAAAAAATAAAGTAAAATAAAAAAAAAAAGCCAACAGGGCAGGGGT
The DNA here is from genome assembly GCF_032062135.1 of Pyxicephalus adspersus. Lineage (NCBI taxonomy): Eukaryota > Metazoa > Chordata > Amphibia > Anura > Pyxicephalidae > Pyxicephalus > Pyxicephalus adspersus. Next base: position 45,894,644 of record NC_092869.1, on the reverse strand, counting down.
TTATTGTTGAACTCTTGATTGGCTGGTCAGTTGCTCCGAAGTTGGAAAGAGGTTCTGAAAAACACGCCGTTCCGTAAAGTCTGCAGCTATACAACGGATGCCAGCACTTCAGATTGGGTGGAATGTTTCTGCCTGTATATTTCTCATTGCCACAACAGGTTTTACAACCCTTAGTGGAGTGAGCCGATTACAACATTTTTCTTTCTTTCTTTTTTTTTTCTAATTTTATTTTTTCTTTTACAATTGAATTCCCCCACGTTGCCCTGGAAACTGCAGCTTTCGTTTAAAGGTGTAGGGGAAACCTCTCCGACCTTATTGATTAAAATTTGAGTGGAATTCTAGGTGTGTTCACTTTGTGTCCTGTTTTGAATCATTTTTATATTCTTATTTCTCCACCCTGGGCTTTTGCCAACTTGTCAAATCTATATTTGGGACCATTAAATTTTTTTCATTGTATATGATTCTCTTGTGATGGTTACCTGCTTTATGGATGTCACAGATGCAATACCTGCAACATTTTAATGTTTCATTTATTATGTGCCAATACTGATGACTTGCTATGGAGATTTAAAATACAGCTATGGGACCAATCGATAATGACATGGTGCAGCTTTGTCAATACGATTAACATCAGGTTCTGCTTTTTTTTTTAATATAGTTTTATTTACAATATCTTTTCACTTCTGTAACCAGCAAATGCAACAGTTGCAAGGTTAAGGTCAAACCATATAACACTGCCAGGGTTGCTTATGGTCAACTTTTATTTATATTCATAAAAAACCTTTTGGCCGGCTAAGGGCTTTGGTTTAACACACCTCCAGGTCCTAGGGGACCTGCTTTTTTCCACAGAGGGCAGTATTTCAGAGTTGTCACTGTAAGACGAAGTGTATTGACTGGATAACCAGCCTGAAAAATAACTCACATCTATAGACTGGTAAACTGCAGTTTTATTTCTTGGGATGCTTAATAGTACAGTGTTACCCTTTTACAAGAAGTGGCGAGTTCTTGTACGGTTATATGTAAGAATAAGTACCCTCCTTAGGCCTTTTCGCCAACATTTAGACATTTAGCCAAGCATTAGATCTGTATTTAAGCAGTGTCTTTAGATAAAGGTGATATACTAGGATAAAAAACTAAAAATGTTCCCTTTTCAGTTGTTTATTTAACAGCATATCAACAGATGTAATAATGTACTGTGGAAAAAGTAAGTGGCCTCATAAACTGGTATTGCCCCATTTAGCAGGAATTCATTCCCTAAGATATTTTGCTTAACTTCCCACAAGTGTCTGAAATAGACTAAAGTTTAAGTCAAAATTATTTCAGTTACAAGCATGTGTTGGTTTACTTCAATGAACTCTCTATTTCCAATCCCCTTCAACATTTATTATGATTGAAGTCAGGGCTTTGGTTTGGACAATGCATCACCCTCCAATTCTTCTATTTGAGCTAATCCTTGGTAGATTTGTTTGTGTTTTTCGGTTTAATATTGTATTAAAATATCTATTTCTGCTTTACCTTCAACTTTTAGACAGACAGCCTTACGTTCTTGTTAAGAACTCTGATATAATGCATAATTCATTGGTGACTCAAGGGCTACAATCTTCCCATAAGCAACCTCCAAATCACCATTGTGATAGCAGTTGGCATGACTTTGGCTCATATATGTCTACATTAAGGCTACATACACACGTGCAAATGTTCTCGTCCAATAATCGGCTCAGGGCTGATATCGGACGAAAATATGGCGTGTGTACAGCGCCCGTCGTCCCATCATCCAAACGACCGTCCTGGCGTATCCACGGATGATGGACGACAAACAATCCTAATGGAAGTGAAAGGAGGAGAGCGCAGCGGGGTGCCGCTCTGTCCTTCTTCCCTCTCCATAGAACAGAACGGTGCTGTATGTACAGCACTCGTTCATGCATCGTGCAGTCGATAGTCGTTGGAAAGAATCATTAAAGTTCTTTTCCAACGACAAATATTGCACGTGTGTACCCAGCCTAATTGGCCACACACATCAGTCCAGAGCACATTGTTGCAGGAGACTGGGTCTAGTTTACCTATATAAGAGATGTAATGGGGGGATATGATCACCCTGTATAAATGGTTCATATAGAGAACTCTCTTCACGATTATTCACTGTAATGCCATTACAAAGCACAAGGGGGCATTTTTTGTGTCTGCAGGAAAAAAAGTTTAATCTCCAGATAAGGAAGGGATTCTTCACTGTAAGGTCTGTGAAAATGTGGAATTGGCTCCTTCAGGAAGTAGTTTCAGCAAGTTCCATAGATTGCTGTAAGAAAAAGCTGGATGATTTCTAGAAGCACAGAATATAACTGGGGATTAAGGCTTTAAAGTAAAGATAACAGAGACTGTTGATGCAGGGAACATCCGATTGCCTCATGGAATCAGGAAGAAGTTTTTTTCCCCTGTTGGATCAAATTCAGGTTTTTTTCTTCCTCTGGATCAGCCAATGTCCAAAGGGTTTTATATCTGGGATATGTTTATTTCCTTAGTGGTTTAACGGATGGACTTGTCTTTTTTTGAACCTATGTAACTATATTCAATGGCAAACTGTTGTCTTGTACCCATGTTCTTCCTAAACCGCAAAGGCTGTTTGCTAGCTTACCCCTGTTTAGATTTGATTGGGGTAGTTTATTTCTGTTTGCAGATGCATGCACTTTGTGGCAGCAACTGTTAAAAAGAGTTACCTGGAGGTCCCATTATAAAATAGCTAGGAGAACAACAAACCACCTATATAGGAAATTTAAATAAAATGGTCTTTATCGGTAAACTCCCTTAGGAGGTGTACTTACTTTTTCCATGTAACAAATCTGCATTTATGTTTATAAGAATTAATGCAATATGATTTTTATATTTCTTCTATTATATCGCCTTTATCTTTAGGCAATGAAAAACAAATGATAAGCCGCATCCTATCTATATTATATTTTATTTATTGTTCTGTTTTTCTTTTACAAACGCCAGGAACCTCTCAGTATCTACCTTTTATTTAACACCCAGAGTTTTGTAGCTGTCATGGCTTATCTAATGTTTAAAATTATGTCTGGACAAAAACAAAAAATCAGGTAATCTTTTCATGCACATGTACAGTCTCCATGTGTATACTTTTACAATTCTGCAAGTTGATATGTCAATAACCCAGTGTGCATCTAATGTCCTGTGGGTAGTTTACAGCACTGCTGCACTGAAATGCTAAGCTGTTGGACTACAGAACACCCCACCCTGTGTCATGGAGGTCGGGGGGACAACATTTCTCCTCCATGGATACAGTACAGTATGTGAGAATAGTCACGGTTATGGCAGGAAGGAGGAAGTGTTACTGCTGGGATCACCAGCTAAAAAAAAAAAAACATCTTATCAATGCAGAATCAGTGATATAGAAACCCAGATATTCCTCTTTTGAGTGTCATCAGTTTGAGTTTTTCACAGCATAGAGAGGATATAGGCTGTTAGTCATAGTCCGCATCTCAGTCACCTCAGTCCTTCCTGTGGGTGTCTTGTTTCTGCTCTTTGTGCTTTATTTATAAATTATTTCCCTGTCAATTCACTCATAACACTGGGGAACAATTTTGAACTCATTTTTTGTTGACTTTAATTTTTAAGCTTATTTACACTAAAATAAGTATGCTGATTCTGAAAGTGCAGTTAGTTTTTTTTCTATCTCGTCAGGTTTTTTCTCTTCGCTTATAATAATGCAATTACTGTAGCGTGGATTTCTATAGGCTATTCAGTTACACGCAAGACAGTGTGGTCAAAGGTTGTGCGCTGCTTTACGTAGTGAACAAGCAAAATGTATTTTTTTTACTTACATGCGTATTTCCTTTCTTTCGGATCATGTCTGGCTCTGCTGTCGCATGTCTCGCTTCTCGTCGTAAGTGCCTAAACAACCCTGATTCTTTTTGTTATATTTTTGGCAGTTTCACCATTCCCAGTCAGAAGGCGAACATTTGTAGAGCAAGCCTATTTGCCATATTTCAAAGTTAAACTTGGTGATCAAGATAAGTCTTGGACCCCTCATGAGGTGTGCAGTGTGTTGAGACAGTGTGTTGAGAGTTTATGAATGTGGACAAAGGGAACATGTGATAAGATTTGGTATACCTATACTTTGGCGAGAGCCAGGAGGTCATTTCATTGACTGTTACTTTTGTATAGTGAAAACTTCAGGCTATAACAAGAAAAATAAATGTAACATAAAGTATCCTAGTCTACCATCAGCTATACGTCCAGTGGCTCATTCAGATGAAATCCCAGTGCTGGTTTTCGTTACACTACCCTCTCTTGAAGAACATGATTATGGAGATGAACTAGGTGACAACAATGATGAAGAGTTTGAAATTGAAGAGGACTCTGTTCGTAAGGGGTCTGATCAGCATGAGTTGAGTAATTTGGGACTATCAAGGCTTCAGAACTCCTAGCGTCAAGACTGCATGAGAAAAACTTACTTGAAAAAGGAACAAAGGTATCGTGCTTTCGAACCAGAGAAATTGCATTTCTGCAGTACTTTAGAACTGACAGTGGCTTTGTGTATTGCCATACAATACCTGGTTTAATGGAGGAATTGGTAATTCCAATCTATAACTCAACTGAGTGGCGAATATTCATCGATAGCTCAAAGCGGAGCTTAAAGTGTGTCCTCCTTCACAATGGCAATATGTTTGGGTCAGTCCCATTGGCCATTGGGACATCTGTGTTGACCTTAAAATGGTATGCTTCCTTCCTTATGCATGTGGGACAGCAAAGCTCATGAGAGGCATTGGTTGAAAAGGAATTGTCCTCCAAGATCTGCCCTAAAACCAGGTGATCCAAACATTCCACATGAGACACTTGTTGATAGAAAACAATATTGTATTCTCACCTCTGCACATGAAACGGTCTGGTGAAGCAGTTCGTTAAAGCTTTGCCAACTGAAGGAGAATGATTCAAGTACCTAATTTTGGCATTTCCTAACCTGTCATTTGAAAAAAAAAAAAGGCCAATGTGTTTGATGGTCCACATCAAAGATGAACATTTCATTAGGACAATGTCAGAAGTCGAAAATAATGCTTGGTTATCATTCAAAGCCATTGTCAAGGATTTTCTTGGAAACACAGGAGAAAATATTTACACAGAATTGTCCAGAAACTCTTGGAGAGCTACAAAATGCTTGCTTGCAATATGAGCATCAAGGTGCATTTTCTGCATAGCCATCTTTCTAACTTCCCAGAAAACCTTGGTGCAGTCAGTGATGAGCAAGGTGAACGATTCCACCAAGATTTGAAGGTCATGGAAGTACGGTATCGGGCTAGTTGGGATGTACATATGATAGCTGACTATTGTTGGAGTATCCAGCGGGATTGTCCTAACACTGAACATTCCAGGAAAAGCTATATGCGTAAATTTTTACCTTAACCGCTTACCCGATTAAATTTCAAATGTTTTACTTCATTATTATTATTTTATTATTTTTTCATTGTATGTAAATTTTGTATGTTTGAGAAATGGAGGGTACCCTGTATTGTAAAAACTGGGTGTGATGGCAAAAAACTTTTTTGGATTTACCACCCAAAAATTTGTAAAAAAAACAAGTGTAAGATCTAAATCGGAGGTAGGCAAACTCCGGCCTTTTGGCCGCATAAGGTCCAGCCAGTATTCCAGTCTGGCCTAACGCCCCCCTAGTTATTTATGTTTGGATCCGGCCTAATTGAATTGTCACATTATTTCGAGTTCCCGCATAATAACCCCAGCGCTACCAGTCTCCGGAAGGTTGACCTCGAACGTCATGTCTTCAACCCTAAATAGACTGACAAAATTATTCTTGTGTTGTTCTTATTCCTGTGTTTAGTGTGAAACGACACCAACAGCACTTTCAAGTGGTCGAATCTCGAGGGGCATTTTGATGCCAAGCATGTGCACATGTACAGAGACTACACTGTGGATAAGCGGAAAACTGAGGCTGTTCGCTTGCAGTCACAGTTGGATGAACAGTCGTCCCTCTTCAAGAAGCATTCCTCTAAAGCTTCTGAGGCTGCTGAGCATCACACTCGTGCCTCTTATGAAGTGTCCTTGTTTATTATGAAGAAAATGCATCCCTTCACTGATGCAGACTTTGTAATGGATTGTATACTTGCTGCTGTTGACGTAATTTGTCCCGAGCAACACAATGCTTTCAAGGCAATCCCGCTGTCTGCCCGCACTGTGATTTGATGCGTGGAGGACTTGGGCTCTAATATCCGGTTTTCGATGTTTCATGAAGTTCACAACTCTTGATATTTTCTCCATCGTCTTGGTGTGTTATCAAAGACACTGCGCAGCTGGCCATCTTTGTGCGTGGCATCACACAAGACCTGTAGGTAGTCGGGGAGTTTCCCAGCCCAATCCCGATGAATGGAATGACAACTAGCCAAGATGTCCTCAATGCCCTCCTACCTGCTTTGAGTTGGTTTGGTTTTGACCTGTCGAAGCTCATCTCGATAACTACTGACGGTGCACCTTCCATGGTTGGATCTACCAAGGGACTTTCCAGCTGCTCATTGACCACTACCACTCTTTGGGCTATGCGCAGGAGATACACAAGGTTCACTGCATCGTTCACCAGGAGTCATTGTGTGCCAAAGCAGTTGGCATGAAAGACATTATGTCTTTTGTGGTGAAGTTAGTGAACGCAGTGCTTGCTTGTCCTCTCAACCACTGCATCTTCAAGCACATGTGCAAAGCTGCAAAAGCTGATTACGGCGATCTGCTTTACCACACTGAGGTTTGCTGGCTCAGTCGTGGCAACGTCTTGAATGGAGTCTTCACCCTCCTTCCCAAGATTGTTTCCTTCGTCAGTGGGAGGGTTTTCAAAAGTTCTCCGGCGAGGTTTGGCTCTGTCGGATCGGCTTCCTCATTGATATCAGCTCTCACCTTAACGTACAACCTGAAGCTTGAAGGATGTGAAGTGCTCATCACGAACATGGAATCCCACATGCGGGCATTCGAAGCAAAGCTGATTCTATGGGAGAAACTGCTGTATAAGGGCAACTATGTCCATTTCCCGTACCTCGCCCAGTGTCATGCAGCCCTTGTTGACACCAAAGAATGCATCAGTTTGCTGTCAACCCTGCGGGATGAATTCTCTTCGCGCTTCACTGATGTGCGTTCTCATTCACAAGAGTTCAAGATAGTCAGCACTCCTTTTGACTTTCCCTACGATGACGGCCCTTCTGATGTGCAATTGGAGTTGATTGAGCTGCAGACTTTGGACGTTCTCTTGTCCCAAGTTTACTTCTTGCACTACTCTCCTTGACTTCCACCATCAGCTGGCACATGCTCAGTTTCTAATGTTGTTAGCCCGTGCCAAGCCTGTGATCATAATGTTTAGCAGCACTTATTTGTGCAAGCAGCTGTTCTCCAAAATGAAATTTTGTAAGAACAAGCTGCGCTCTCAGCTCACTGACAATCACCTTCATGACATTCTGTTGCTGAACGCCTCATCATTAAAACCTGATATTGTATCTGTCTCTAAGAACATGCAACATCATGTTTCCCATTGATCGTACTGTATTTTTAAATAAAAAAAAAACGTTCCTTGCACACCTTGTTTCATCTGTACCTAGTGTGCCTTCTTGGCCTCCTGAAATGGCCCAGTGGTCCAAAAAGTTTGCTAACCTGATCTAACTCACTAAAAAATGCGTTCCCCAGTGTAATATTTATTTCTTATTGTGACAGTGGTGCACTTTTAACGATTGGTCACTGGGTGCCAGGACGAATCTTTATTTTTAATAGGAACTGAAATGAGATCAGTATAGCAATATGACAATCAGTCATTGAATTTGAGAGGAATTGATCGCTGGGGAATAATTTATAAACAGGCCTTGTTTCTGTAAAAAAAAAAAAAAAAAA
>NC_092869.1:45872833-45886413 GCF_032062135.1 Pyxicephalus adspersus | reverse complement strand
CAAACTGCTCATTGCTCAAGGAACCCTTAGCGCCCCCTGGAGGAACCCTGGTGGAGAAACACTGCCTTAGTATGTCCATTAACATTCCCCTGCGCTAGGCATACATTAATCTATCACCTGCCCATGTTTTGCTACTAGAACAGCCTATCACAGCTCCTGACCTTAAAAACAATGGGATAACCAGAGTGGGTCCAGATTACAATCAGCTATGATTGAATGATTACATGAAGGTTGAAGCCTGCAAAAAAAAAAAAACTTTACCTTGCAGCCTGAAGGTGAGTGTTAAATAATATAATGGTAAGGTACAATTACAGTATTGAAAACAATTGTTTTAATTCATTACTTTCAATACTTTAGTTAAAAATCCTTTATGTATTAAATTTATTTTTCTCTATTACGAAAATAAAAGTTGCAATGACCTCTGGTTTTGGGAAGCTTACACTAACCCTATTATATTAAGTATGTATTGTTCTGAAAAATGCAATTTGCCTGGCTAATTCAAGCCTTTACAGACAGAGTTGTGCAATTTGGTGTGTTCTTATTCATGCCTTTGTGCATCCTGGGATCTGTAGTTCCTTGGGTCTATAGTTCCGCCATTTACACCATTCATGCCCCGGTCAATGCATTGTGATTGCTTTCTCTGCAGGAGTCGTGAATGAGGTGACTGTCAGCAGTTGTTTGTGTTGCTAGGAGCCTCCTGGGAGAGTCAAACTATGTACATATCACATCCACAAAGCATTCCCCTCTCCTCCAACCTCACCTATTGTTCAACTGCAACAATAAATATGCATCTTAAAGGGGAAATAATCAAGAAAACGAATTGCAACAAATATAGAAAATATTAAGATTTATGTATTGTTCTTTAACAAGAATAAGAGAAGGTTCTCATTCATCCCAGACATCATCCGGTGTCCATGTGTACATTATTATAAAGTGTACCTGTCGCTGCACGTATAGATTAGGTGCTTTGTAACTGCAAGTTGTCTCTGATGAGCCGATTCTGACCCAATGCATTACAGAGCCCCAGCAAGTTACTGAAATTCAGTCTGCATTGTGGGATGTGCTGGGGCTGTAATTTAGAGCAATTGGCCTAATGAAACAGTGGGAAATATTGGGAAAATGAAATCTTGAACTCACCTGCATTGTATTTACTGAGGGCCATGGCTATTTAATTTTAGAATTTCAGAACATGATGTGACTTTTAGTGCATTAACCCTAACTGGCACTCTCTGCAATCTCTGCCTCAATACGAGTTGCAGTAATGACAGCTAAGTAAGGGTTGAACTATGCTGGTGCATTATAGTGCAAATATTACCCCAAGTTGGCACTCTCTGTAAGCACTACCTTAGCTTCAAATGCCCCTGGGGTTGGCATTTCTTTTGCAGGGACATGGTGATCCAGTAATGGCCGAATTACATTGATGCATGCTAGTGCAATATAGCACATGCATTGCCCCAAACTGGCACTCTCTGCAAACTCTACCTTTGTTTCAGGCCCTGGGGTTGGGGTTTCGCTTGCACAGGGACATTTTAGTAAGAACCGAACTACATCAATGTACAGTGCTGTGTAATGTGTTGGCGCTATATGAATCCTGTTTATTAATAATATTAATCTATGCATCCTGTTGCATTATAGCACAAGCATTTCCCCAAGATGGCACTCCCTACATGTGACACCCCAGCCCTAACTTGCCCCTGCTGGTTTTCCAGCACTCTCTGCCTTTTGGTTTACAATGATCTCTTTTTGGTACTGGATTTTCTTCAGACTAACAGGAAGTACATCATTCTTTAAATTGAGGAATTTACAAGGAGTCACCGCTGTAAGTAGAAATTACATCAATGTTATCTGTTGTAGTTGCAGATTATAATGGCTCGAAATGCATTCAAAATTGCATTTTTCTTGTCTTTAGTTTGTTTTAGTCATAATATTAGAAGAATAATGAAAGAGATAGGGGAAGGAAGGAAGGAAAGAAAGGGATAAAAGGCAGAGCAGTGAGGAGACCCGAGTTCCGGGCAGCACCTTTATATGGTAAGTGATTCATTGGGAAAAATATTTGTGGAGGAATCTTTAAAAAAAAAATCCATAAAGCTTGAGAAGCCCATTCTGTCTTTTCTAAACCTCAATCTATTTACATTACATCATCTAATTCCTTGTATATCATACAACACCTCCAACCCATTCAGCTATAAAGAGGACTGTATAACATTTTCAATGTTGCATAACAAATTGTCTTGTTGTTGTCTTGTTGTCTTTTTTAGTAAGGATTTAAAAGCTTTTGTAAAAGAGTGCATTACAGCAGTGCTCATTGGTTAAATGACCAGAGCATTAATTTCCTGATTCTCCTCTCCTGAAAGAATTTGCTCTGCTGGGGGACTCTGCTCCTTCCTCTATAACTCTCCTCTCCTGAAATACTCTGCTTAAAAGTTTGCAGACATCAGTGGACACATACAGGTTTTATGTTAGTAGGTCGCCCATCCTGGTCAAACCTGCTTGTGGGAAAGTCAATCAGTTAAAATGATTCTTCACAATTGTTCCCCAGACAGACTGGCACCTGCACTGCTCCCCCTCCCTCCTCCATGGGCACAGTGAGATCTCCAATACAAAGCTGCACAATTGTAAATTGCTCTTTGCCCAGACCGTAAATTAATGGCTGGATGCAATACAACCTTTGGGGACACTTACAATGCCCATAGACACCACAGGCCTGAGATATACCGCCATGCTATATCATACTGCAATCATTTATTAGATGAGAGGCTGCATCAGGGGCTGATCTGTGTGAGACATGTAGGGCCTCAGCTGCGTCTACATTGCCATAGATTGGGGACACTGGCTCTGCTTTCAGAAGCTAAAAATGGATGTTGTCACCTCCTTGTGTTTCAGTCTCCAAATGAACAGGATGAATCCTATGTATAGATCATATAGGGTTTCTATATTTTTATTACACAGTATTTATATAGCACCAACATATTACTCAACAATGTACAAAGTCATGTGACTAGCTTTCTCTCAAAGGGGCTCACAACCTAATATACCTACCATAGTCAGTTTTCATTATTGCAGTCTAAGGTCAGTTTTGAGGGGGAAGCCAACTAACCTCACTGCATGTTTTTTGGAACATGCGGAGAACCTGCAAACTCCATGCAGATAGTGTCCTGGCTGGGATCCAAACCTGGGACCCAGCGCTGCAAAGCCCGGATTCCTAACCACTGAGCCACTGTGCTGTCCATATTTGTTCATTGCGTGTGCAGACCTTGCTACCTGCTATTATGTTCAGTTAGTTCTGTGATTCAGGCATTGAACAATGAAAGAATGGAAGCAAACTAAACGCTCAGTCTGATTGGTCAGATTAAAACTCCTCCCCTATCCCCCCCAGCTCTGCAGGGTATTTCAGGAAGCTAATACACATACAAAATCAGGTACTTATAGCAGCTGTGGCTAAAAGATATTACATGAAGATTCCAGGATTGAAGTGTGTGTAAAGCCAAAACTATGTCATATCTTTATTCACTTCCTGCCTCAAAAAGGCCACAGGAAGTGAGAGGAAATCTCAATAATAAAAGAGAGTTCACTAGAATAGGTGTCCCCATTGAAAGAATTACTTCTTTTTCCTGTTCTGGTGACAACTTTAACCTTTTGGATTTTTTTATAGCAGTGACCCCGGGGATAAAGAGGGAGAATCACAGACACAGACAGCAATAAAAACCTGGCAGGGGGTCCCATGCGTTCCTGGCTCTGTCTGTACATATATTTCCTGTTCCTAGTGTTCAGCTTTATAGCAGAATGATTTTTTTGGAATAGGTGGAGCCCTCCACATGTCCCTGGGCTGTGTTTGCACAGCACCCCCCACCTGTACTTTGGTCTCAGCTCTTTCCTGGGTATAATAATGCGGTCACACTTGGTCGGTGTCTGTAGTTCCCCCTCTCTGTAGTTCCCCGCCTCACCGACTCCATTCACCCTCAGCGCTCCATTCTCCTAATTACCAGTTTTCCCATCTCCCTGCTAATCACTGTTTACTGTACAGAAGGAAATATGTTTGCAATGTTCCGGCCCGAGGCTGCCTGCCACCCTCCTGCCAGCCTGGCCTTCCCAGAACCCCTGCCATGTATTTCAGAATGGTGAGAGACACCACCATGATTAGTGCAAGGGTTAGGAGTGAACAAAAAGTTATCTGCCAATCAGAGGCATTGCATGCAAATTTGTGCAAATTGTGACTTTTCTGTAGCAGTCAAGCTTTGCTCCACCCCTTTTAGTACACCCATTGCTTTATGGGGCAAAAAGAAAGGTGATTTGAATATATTAATATTGTTATTATTATTATTAATATTATCAATAATAATAAACAGGATTTATATAGCGCCAACATATTACACAGCGCTGTATATTAAATAGGAGATGCAAACGACAGAAAGATACAGACTGACACAGGAGGAGGAGAGGACCCTGCCCAGAGGAGCTTACAATCTAGGAATATATATTGACCATACATTTAATATGAAAATCTCCTGTGTTTAAAACTTTAAAAAATTATAAAAGTAACAAAAAATTAGAAAATTTCTTATTAGTAATCTATTGTTGCCTGAATTGTGTCCAATGAGGAACCACAAGTCCCAGCCTGCCCTACCACCTTCCGCCTGCAGGCGGACACACAGGTGCAGCCAAGCAAGCCTTTCAATCTTTGTTCAAACCCCAACTAACTGAACTCTTCCTATGATTGGTGGAAGCAACCCCCCTTCCCACTCCTCTGCCTTCTCATTGGCTGCCACAGGTGCCTGTACTGTGCCTGGGGCTGTTTGCACAGTTGCTACATGAGGTCACACATGAGGTCCCTGGGATACTCAGTGCTTGGTTGAAGCTGCAGGTGAAGCTGCATTCGGTGCATGTACTGCACAGGAGCTGCATAGACAGTAGGGCACCATCCCCCTGAGAAGGAGAAGAAGGAGGAGGAGGGGGAGTGGAGGAGGCTGTGCTGATCCCCCCCTGCAGAGATGAGACTCTCATTGTTCAGCTGTTAGCACTCTGCTCCCTCCAGGGGCACACACACACACAAGATGGGCTCTTCTCTATGATAACTGCCCCCCAAACCAGGATTTATTATGGATATTACCATCTCCCAACTCATGGACCTGTTCCTGGACAGCCCCCTGGTCACCTGGGTGAGTGCCAAGTACCTGGACAGGGGGGAAGGAGGTTTAAACTGAGGGACTTTCCTAAACTTGGTCACATGGCAAGTGTCCTATCTATAGCTGATTTGTGGAACTACAAGTGCCAGAATGTCCTGCCAGAGTGTGTGCCCATGTAGTACCACAAAGACTGTATTGGGAATTTTAAAAAATATTGATAAAGTTCCAAAAAGTTGTTAAACTTTTTTTTTGCTTTCTTTTTTTGAATCACCAAATAGCACCCTGGCAGCAGTGACTTTGTATGCAAATTGCATGGCTGCAGCATGAAAGCTCTTCCTATGGTGGTCAGACCACCTGCAGACTTTGGGCTATTTGCATTTTTTTGTTTTCCTCTAGAGAATGGCTTTTCAGACCATTCAGGTCTCCTCTGGTTCTTTTGGAGGGAGCTGAATTTACAACACCCCCTCCCTCCTTTTATAACAAGAAGGTGATAACACCCTTGTAAGCAAATCTCTATGACATCCTCTCCACCAGGCGCCTTAGACTTTCTTTACTCTTCATGTTTATAGGTGTGTAGCTGAATAAAGCTGAGTGTCACTAGTAGGAAATGATCTTTTTTATGCCTGGGGTGCAGTTTAAGCACCATAGAGATCATCTCAAAATCTCCTGCTTGACAGGGCAGCCAGCATGCTGGATTGTTAGCTCTGCAGCCCAGGTATTTGCCTCCAGGGCTTTGCAGTGGACCTGCCAGGGCCGGTGTGATCTGATCGCCCCGCAGATTGTCTTTCTTCTTTTCCTGTTTTATTATTTTGTATTTCACATTTGTGTCCTGTTTACCAAATAAATATTCATTGTCTTGTATATTTCATGTAGTTGTGAAATCCTCCAGATCTGTGAATGTTAGAGAGGTCAGCCTGAATTTTGATAAAAGTCTATTTGTAAATGTTTCCACTTTTGCATTGGATCAGATAAATATTATTGATTCAGATATTTTCTAAAATAATTCAAAGCCAAAAATGTCTAAAAGTTGGGTGATCTATTGGTGAAAGCTTTCACCGGCTGACCCCAATTCTTGGAAGTTCTGAAATTCTGATCACACTTGTAGCCAGAAGCTGATTGTCCTTCCTGGAGGATCTCTGTGATGTGAACAGTTTCTCAGCGATTGTCATTTTCTTACATTTCATGTAGTTGTAACACTTAATATTATTATAAACAGGATTTATATAGCACCAGCATATTACGCAGTGCTGTACATTAAATAGGGGTAGCAAATGACAGACAGGAGGAGGAGAGGACCCTGCCCCGAAGAGCTTACAATCTAGAAGGTGGGGGAAGTATCACACAATAGGAGGGGAGATATGGAATGGTGGGAAGTAGTGACGGTTTAGGAGACAGAAGACTGGTAGGTGAGGATGAAGCGTTGGGTTTTAAATGAGCAGAAAGTAGGAGCAAGCCGAATAGGACGAGGAGACCATTCCAGAGAGTCGGGGCAGCTCTAGAAAAGTCTCGGAGCCGTGCGTGTGATGAGGTTATGAGTGAGGAAGTCGTTAGTAGGTCATTGGAGGAGAGAAGAGAGCGGCTGGGGGTGTTTTTTTACCAGATCAGAAAGGAATGTGGAGGATTTGTTATGCAAAATTTACGCGTTTTTACATTGGATTGGATAAGTATCTGAATCATTTATTTAAATTGATTGATACATTTTCCAAATGAATCAAATGCCGAAAAATTGGGTGACTTATTGGTGAAATTCTTTACAAGCCGACCCCAATTCTCGGAAGTTCTGAAATTCGGATCACACTTGTAGCCAGAAACTGATTATAGTTCTTGGAGGATCTCAGTGATGTGAACAGTTTCTATACAGATATCGACAGCCCGGTTATGTACTCGCATGCAATAACTGTCACCGGAGATGATCCTTGGTGGTCATTACCAGTGACAGGAGGAATGGATGAGTGATGTACAGACAGCGCTGCTCATTCTATGGGGAGGTAAAAGGCTCTGCAGCAGACGTTACCTGACGGTCATTCAGGGTTCTGCATTATTAAGAAATACCGGGGACAGCTGCATAGACGTTTGATTTTCACTTATAATCAAAACTTCTTGGACAGTAAAAGTCTCATGGCTGTATAATTATTATTGTTATGGTTATTATTATTAATAAACAGGATTTATATAATGCCAACATATTACGCAGCAATATACATTACATTAGGGTTGCAAATGACAGACAGTGACACAGGAGGAGGAGAGAACCTGCCCCAAAGAGCTTACAATCTAGGAGGTATATAACCTAAAAGTTTGGTGTATGCAATGCTTGATGGCCTCCATATTAGACCAATGGCCATGAGCGGGATCTGCCTGTCCTCGGAACAGTACCTCAGTCGTCGGGGTGAATTTTGGGTCGGTGAAAATGGCCAATTGCTTAGGACCCCAACTTTTTCAGGGCCAATTATTGGCTGGAATGCTGTGTATTTGGGGACCCTATTTGATATTTGCTCACGTTGTCTATAACTGTCCCTGGCAGTCCTACAGATCTTCATGATAGACTTTATAGTACTTTCACATGTCACTGTGACATATTCCTGACATGTTCTATCTTTTATCACTGAAAAGCCATTTTGGTTTTGCCTAACACAAAATCATCAGTCTGTTGCAAGTAGGAGAAAGCATTTCCTTAGTCTTCCCTCTCTCAATGATCAAATTGCAACATTATAAATTTGTAGCCAGTCACAGTTTAAATATTCTAATGACAGGTCCACTTTAACTATTGTGTTAACTACCGTGTACAAATGGTGACATGGCAGTACAGCATAATATCAGAGTGCATGAAGTGTTTGATTTTGTATCTGATTGGCTCGTTGTCTGAATATGGCAAAGATCTGTACGACTGAAAATGACTGGAGAATGCAGATTTAATCACCGCTCAGTTTCACCCTATATAAGTTTCACGAAAAAATTCTGCACTTGGTATAACTTTGGGGCTCTTTGCTGTGACTTTCTGAGTAATTCTTGTTGTCATTTTTCTGTAACAGATAAAGTACGTCCCTATACCCCTTGCATGGAGGCACCATGCTGTTTTTATACACTAAACCCCTTATACAGTGCACCACGCGCCATGGCGCGCTGTGCATGGAGGCGGCGTGGTGCACTGTATAAGGGGTTTAGTGTAAAAAAACAGCATGGCGCACCGTATACCTGGCTCCGTGTATGGATGCAGCATGGCGCACCGTATACCTGGCTCCGTGTATGGATGCAGCATGGCGCACCGTAGGGTTCTGTGTATGGATGTAGCATGGCGCACCGTATACCTGGCTCCGTGTGTGGATGCAGCATGGCGCACTGTATTAGGGGTTCTGTGTATGGATATAGCATGGCGCACTGTATTAGGGGTTCTGTGTATGGATATAGCATGGCGCACTGTATAGGGGTTCCGTGTATGGATGCAGCATGGCGCACTGTATTAGGGGTTCTGTGTATGGATGCAGCATGGCGCACTGTATTAGGGGCTCCGTGTATAGATGCAGCATGGCGCACTGTATAGGGGTTCCGTGTATAGATGCAGCATGGCGCACTGTATTAGGGGTTCTGTGTATAGATGCAGCATGGCGCACTGTATTAGGGGTTCCGTGTATGGATGTAGCATGGCGCACTGTATAGGGGTTCCATGTATGGATGCAGCATGGCGCACTGTATTAGGGTTCCATGTATAGATGCAGCATGGCGCACTGTATAGGGGTTCCGTGTATAGATGTAGCATGGTGCACCCAGGCCTTGTGTGGGTGCGGTGAGTATGTGAATGAAATCGATGCAGCATGGCGCACTGTATAGGGGTTCCGTGTATAGATGTAGCATGGTGCACCCAGGCCTTGTGTGGGTGCGGTGAGTATGTGAATGAAATCAGTCTAACTGTAATCTGAAACACTTCATTACACCGAACACAAATAATGGATCATCTTACGTCTTCTGATCTCCAGCTCTCCCAGGATCATACATGGGGGGTGGAATGTTGTCATGGCTCCTGTTACTAAAGAACCAGCTTCTGCCTACTTCCCCCTACAAGGTGCCCTCTGCTCTGTGTATGGGGGCAGAGGGCAGGTGAAGAGAGGTAACACTTAGGGCCATATTTATAAAAGAGTTCACCAGAAAATGGTTGTTCTTGTTTCTATGATGGCATCCTGTTATCATATTGCCCCATTCATATATTGTGCTCAGCTAACAATATCACGTTTGTGGATAATCGCCACTATTCACTGATATTCACTGATAAGTGCTGTTTGCTACATTTAAAGGAGCCGTTTGAGAGGAAGTTGAGTATTCTGTACTTTATATTTGGTTTCTTGGAGGACCCAAGGGAACCCCCACAAACATGAGCTAAGCATGCCGATTCAATGCAAATGCTGTCCTTGGTGCCATTTGATTCTAGCATTAAACTCTCCAATAGATTTCTAATAAATTATCTAATATTCTTCTGTTCTGGTTCCATCGTCTGCTCTATATCCCTCCAACAGAAACAAGACAGGAGCCATGACAACTTTTTTTTAATATAGAAGGGTTAGATTTGTTCTGGGGGTTTTCTTACGGTTTTGTTTCAGGAGATTTTCTTTCACTTCTTTCCTGGAAACACAACCGGAAGTGAGGAAGTCCTTCAGTAATGAGGGGAATCCCTTCTTCACGTTCAGCAGAAGAAGCTTCCCTATTTGAAGACATTGGTGACACTTGTCACATCAAATGCAAAATTAACCAGGGAGGGGTTCAACCAAAATTACTATACACATTGAGGGGTAGAGGTGCTCTTTAATTCTCACTTCCAGAAGGTACACACATATTGGTCCTGATTTATGAAAGCTATCCAAGGCTGGAGAGGATACACTTTCATCAGTGAAGCTGGGTGATCTAGCAAACCTGGAATGGGTTTCTTCAAAGTCCTTTGATTTGAATCCTGGACCAGATTCATTTCTGGTTTCACTGATGAAAGTGTATTGTATCCTGCCTTGCAGAGCCTAATTAAATTGGGCCCATAGCTGGGATATAATCACATTTTCCTTATTCTATGTTACTCCACAAAAAGCACATTTTAATCTTTGGATGGCACCAAAAGGGGTGCTGGATTTTTATTCCTACTCATGTTCCCATTAGAGCAGTGCTCACCCAGAATTTTTTTTAAGCCGGATGGGAAGAAATAGTAGGTGGGGGCAGCCCCTGTATTGTGACCAAACTCTTTAGTAACCACCCAAAAACAGCCGGGTGGGTGCTGAAAAGTGCCGAGTGGTGCACCCAGCTAAAAGGGCCTGGGGAGAACCCTTCATTAGAGTAATTTTTATCCCTTCCTATTCTAAATGACAATCGCACAGCAGTCATCACAGCCTCCAAATTTTGGGCCACTTCCGGTTAGCAGAGTTCAGAGAGAATCTGCACATTTTTTAGATTATTCCATTTGTAAAAGAGTTTTCTTGCAAAGCTTTTTTTTTTATTTTACAAAAGTAGAAATGCTTTCAGCTTCCTGTTGCTTGCTTTAGCTCTATTTTTCTTTTTTTTTTTTTTTTTTTTTTGGGCATGCAGACCCCACAGAGTGATGTAAATGTGCCAGTGAGTTGCCATATGTTGCCTGTGCCAGTGTGCGTCCATAGCTGCCAGGCCTTGGTTGTCACACTGGGACAGGTGCTATAAGGGGTAACGGTCCCTGGAGAGGGGATGAGGCGCACTCAGGAGCTGGCTCTGCCCACTCGCCTTTTGTCTGACTCTCTGGATTATGTTCACAATAACGTTCGTCTCGGCTTCCAGCTTTTGTCTTCGGAATGCTAAATGCTCTGTGGGCGGAGCGGAGTGCCAGGGGGGTTTACATAACTGTCCCCCTTTGCCCCATTTCTGTCCTGCAGGACGCCTTTCAACCCCATCTAAGTAATCCTTTAAACTTCCTGCAAAAAATGTTCTAAAAATGTCTACGTAAAATAAAATTGTCATTACAGTTTGTTAAATATTTGTTTTTCATTCCCTAACTGGCACTGAGCAGTGATCACAACATCAACAATACAGTTGCTAAAAAAATCTCACGGAAGCTGTAACATTTTATGGCCATTTTCATTTTTTTTTGAATATTTTAATTTATTATAACTGCGGTGAATCTGATATAAATGCCTCTCTCCAAGCACTGTTATGAGGTGACAACACTCTGGCCTCTCCTCTCCTTTCTGCACTGGTGTTGTCACCCTGTCATGTGGGATTTCAATGGAAAACATTTCAATATACATTATGCTGACCTTGCTAGTGAATACTTAATGGGGTTCTGGGTTGGTTGTGAAGAATGTCTGGGCATGAGTAGTTGCTGTATTGGAGTGCCAGGAACATAAGTAGTTGTGGTATTGGGTATCAGGGGGCATATTACACTTTGTCCATAGTCATGTCACTAACTGTCGCTCAAAGGAGCTCACAATCTAATGTCATTATCACTGTCTAAGGTCAATTTTTGTGAGAAGCCAATTAACTTAACTGCATGTTTTTGGAATGTGGGAGGAAATCGGAGTACCCGGAGGAAACTCACACAAAGGCGGGGAGAACCTGCAAACTCCATGCAGATAGAGTCCTGGGCAAGATTCCAACCTGTGACCTAGCGCTGCAAAAGCCAGAGTGCTAACCACTGAGCCACCGTGCTACTCTGGCGTTAGCAAAGTTGCTGCTGTGTTGGGGTGCACGAGTAGCCCTTATGCCGGGCATTGGGAAAGAGGGGCAAAAGTAACTCGAACAAGCAATAGATTTGTTGGGGGCTTGCACAAGTTTACTGGCTGCTCCTGGCACTGACCTCTCTATGTACACGGAAATCATTTTGATTTTTGATACATTTTTTATGACCCTTTTTATTCAACACCTTTTCATTCTTCTGCAGGTGAAAACCTTCGGCCCGTGCGGCACCGAAAATGAAAACAAACTGTCCATGTTCATGGATCTGGTGGATGGGGTCTTCCTGAATAAAATAATGCTGCAAATGTAAGTGCACAATCCATCAAAATGTATTACAACATTTGTGTTCTTGCTGAGATATTGTGACCATTGTCACCTAGACAAAATCATAGGAAATCTAAAGTATTATGGTTGTCAATGAACATAAATCTTGGGGGAATTTTGTGATGGGGACAGCTTTTCCAGTAACCGCTGTCTTTTCAGTTCCTGTTGTGTCTCTGAGAATGCAAGTGAAAGAAAAACTCACCCAGGACCCAAATGTGGGGAAAAAAAAGAAGGGAGGAGGGGTTAAGCATTCCCATCTCTATCCCAAACTTTTGCCTTTATATATGAGCTTTTAATGCCTCAGTCCTCAAAGTTCCCTTGGCAATGTTGGTAATGACTAGGTTTTATGTTTTGTACTTGTTTATTGCAGCTGCTGTGTCCATTACAAATCAGGGCAGCTGTTGGAGAAATCAGCTTGTATACTGTTTTTTCCAATGTCCTTTTGTAAATATTTTACAGTGTGTGGGATGCAATTGCATTGTGTGTGGTGTCTAGCTGGTTTCAGTATTCTGCAGTGCTAACACTTTGTCACACAAATCTCTATCTGGGGTTTTACGGATGCTGCAAAGTTTTCATTGGTAAGCCTAATTCTGTGCCATTCACCATACGTGTATCTCAACCACTTCCTCCTCAGTCCAGGGTTCATCGCACGTGACGCCACATCTACAACCGACAAATCTATCTTTACTCGCATGAGCTCTCCTAATTAGGCAAGAGAACAGCTTATGTTTCAGATATTAAATGTAATATTTTATAGCTAATATTGGGGTAAAACGTCCAATGATATACTTTCTGCATGATCAGAGGTTTTTTTTTTGGCCTCATCAGTGGTACATTTACAAAAAGCTTGATGCATTTCCAACACAAGGAGTGAAACACGTCCAGTATTCTGTTCATGCTACATTCATTGCATCTCATGTCTCATGCATAAAGCTATAATCATGCAGCAAGTATTGCCGACCAATGTTTGGCTGCATTGATTCCATGACTTGGCACGACCCAGGTCTGCAGTTCACTTTTCAGGTTGACCAACTTGACGATCCCTAGAGGAAGCAGAAATATTATTTATGCTGATTGGCTACTTTTAGGAATTACAAAGACATGAAAAATTTCCCATGATTTTTGTATACAAAGAATCCCTATACTTTTTTTTTTCATTTTTTTTATGCATTATTCAGCCTATTATCAAGTCATTGGTGCAGGAATGGGGGTGCTCTGTCCCAGTTATTCCCCCATTAGGTTCTGCTCCAGTTGGTCCCGGTTAATTCCCCTTTGGGTTCTGCTCCAGTTGGTCCCAGTTATTCCTCCATTGAGTTCTGCTCCAGTTTGTCACAAGTGCTCACCCATTGGGTTCTGCTCCAGTTTGTCACAAGTATTCCCCCATTGGGTTCTGCTCCAGTTTGTCCCAGTTGTTCCCCCATTGGGTTCTGCTCCAGTTTGTCCCAGTTGTTCCCCCAT